>NW_027521425.1:2500-152500 GCF_052094955.1 Ictidomys tridecemlineatus
GAGGGGTGCCTGGGAGTTACTGGGAATTGAACCCAATGCTTCATGCATACTAAACACATACTCTGACATACACCTCCAATCCCTGCATGTTTATCTTCCACTGATGCAGCTAGAACGGGTCAGAGCTAAAGTAAAAATCCCAGATTCTGAGGACTAATGGGATGGTGCTCTCTCCAATCCAAATTTGACTGCTGTCTTTCCCAAGGATAAGCCATGTTCTCCTACCAATGAGTGTTTCCAAGCATGCATAAGGCACTGGTTTTGTTTCTCAGCACAGCATATAAATAAGTAAAACAAAGGTCCATCAACAACTAAAAAAATAAAAATTAGATATTAAAAATAATACAAGGTTCCAGTTCAATTTGAATTTCAGATAAACAGTAAATAATTTTTATTATCTATTGCAAACATTGTCTGGGCATACTTTTAAAAAAGTTTCATTTATCTGAAATCAAATTTAACTGGATATCATGTATTTTATCAGGCAACACTACTATTGCACAGAGATTTGTGAAAATGTTTGAACTTTTAAGGCCTAATGAACTGAAGAAGAAAATTCATTCCACAAAGCTATTGAATAGGAATTTTAACAATGCATAAAGCTCTTAACAGCCAGGGAAAAAAAGGCTAAGGGACTCACTTGATCCTACCTCTTTATATGATCAGCTGGTCCAGTGATTCTCCACCATAGCTGAATATTAAAGTCACTCAGGGAACACCTAAATATTTCTGATACTTACATTCTGCCTGATGCCACATGATACCAATAAGCAGTGAAGCTGAGAACCATTAAACACAGTAAATGATATTTGCTAATAAACGACCATGTGACTTGTTTATGTATTCATAATACCATGCTTTCTCTCCTTATTTTAGAGTGTACTCCTATCTATAAAAAGTTACTATAACAGCATGCTGTTTCACCAACAACAGCCTCATCCATCTCATTTTTACCACAACTCTTGAATACATTAAGAGTCCACATCAAGTGATTGACCTATATCATCTAGTTTATGCAAGTTTACTCTATGGTATGCACACAACCACAAAAATCATGTAAAGATGCAATTCTCAGAACGTGGCCCTGTTGTTAAGCAATCCATGACTAGGTAATAAAAATGCTGGTGATTACACCAATTCAATTAAGAAGCCATACTTCATTTCTGTATAGATTGCTTCCCCTGAGGGGAAGATAGTGACACCAACCTCCAGACTAACACACAAGAAAGCAAAACATAATCCAGGCTTAAATGTAGTTATAAGGAACTCTGACCTTTGCTAAACGCACACTGACCCCTGGAACTGTTTGTCCTCTAACATTTAAAAAGTTACTCAACCCCAAGAGATTATTCAGCCATGATCTAACACAAAATGAAAGAGCATTACTTTAGTGCCAAAACTGCAAAGATCTGAATTTCCAAGGAAGCATGCTTTGTGGGAGGATGTGGGCTTTGGCCCAGCTGCTTGGGTAATCTGAAAGCCAGAGGAAGATATGACTGTAAGAGAAGGCACCTGATGAGTTCCAGGACTTCATTTCAGAAAAGTATTTCACCAGACTGACCAATTTATCAAAGTGACCAAGTGCTGCCAGCATCATGTAGCATGTTATGGGCAAGTTGATGGGATGCTTTTGTGATAAAGCCACAGTTCTGGCAATCTGCCAGGTGGTGGACCATTAAGTACAACCATTAGTACAAAGAAATGAGACAGCTATTTTAGAACTGCCTGAAGTCTCATCACCCTGGTAGGAAGAAACAAAGATTTGAGGTGCTGGGGATATAGCTCAGTTGGTATAAAGTGCTTGCCTTGCATGCACAAGGTGCTGGGTCAATCCCCAGCACCACAAGAAAAAAAAAAAGAAACAAACAAAACAAAGATTTGACTGTATGGGCTATCTCAAGCCCACAAAGCACTTTCTCCTTTTCTCATATTTTGAGAATACTTTGGAAACATTAAATTATATTTTAGAAAACAACTAACATTTCTCTAGCATTTCTCACGACTGTGCTTTTGGGCCTTTTTAGTTGCTCATTTCATAGCTAAGGAATTTTAAGGATTAGTGAAATAATACACTCAAATATTTTTTATGTGTGAAAATGAATAGGTCATGTACCACATTGTTTTTACCAGGATATAAATAAACCTGCCCAGGACCTGAGGAAATATTAGAAAAGTACAAGTTGTAAAACTTTAAATTCATCAAGCATAGTTCTCCTTTTAATAGAACTTAATATATAAAGCTCTGTATTAGACACAATGAACACTTACTTCTGCCAAGGTTTCTTTGCTTTGTAGTCATCTCCAAAACAGCTATTTTGCATTCTAAATTCACTATTTAATTTTAAATGCTTGATAGGGATCTAGCACTTGACTAGCATCTGCAAAGCCCAAGCTTGTTCCCTAGCACTGGAAAAAAAAAAAGAACAAAATGTTTGAATTGGAATCATAACATTAAGGGGTGAATTCTCAGTGAGGAAACATTGGTTCAAATGAAGAACACCTATAATGTCATAGATAGATAAAGCAATTGAAATTTCAGAGGATATCAAATAATCCGAACACTTATTTAGTATATACTCCCAGGGAGATTTTTTTCATGAAAACTGATTTTTAACAAATGTTCAGCATTTTCCAACAAATGTTCATTTTTAACAAATGTTCAGCATTTTATTTATAAAAAACTAAGGATAAATAATCATAATTCTTTTACAAGTACTTTAATCTCTCAAGGAGATACAAAGGTTTACAGATTCATTATTTATATCAATAAATTGCATTTAATATTAGTGCTTTGAATATGTATTTTTTATTCACTCATCAGACTCAATCACTGGGATGTCCTGGACAATGTGGCACTTGCTGGGAGAAACTGTAGTGAGGTGACCATCCTCCAAGAGCTTCCAGTTTAGTTGAGGAGGCAGACATAAACTACTCAAATTATCATAAGTGTTTTGAAAGATAAGCACAGAGTGCTATGAATTCTATGTAGAAGACAAGCCCTAGGCTAGGAATTCAGAAAAGGGTCCCAACAGAAAAGACATTTGAGTCAAGACAATGCTCTCAAAAATAACAACTAATATTTGCTGACACTATGCTAGTGTTAGCTCATTTAAGCTTCACACATACTAAATCAGGTACACTGATTATCCTATTTTGTACATAGGGAAATGGAGGCTCTGAAAGGCCAACTAGTTGGTTAAAGAAAACCACGGCTAGGAAGTAACAGAGCCTGCAGTAGGAACACAGAACCTGACTCTTGAATGTGTGTTATATGCATATGACTTAAACATTAGTCATAGATCTCTTTAGAGGAAAGAATGAGAAAAGTGAATTAAGTAGAGAAAGAGTATTCCAGATGAGGGGTAACTATGATTTTGAAGAACTTCAAGGGCTGGGGATATGGCTCAAATGGTAGCGGTATCGCGCTCACCTGGCATGTGTGCTCAGCCCGGATTTGATGCTCAGCACCACATACAAAGATGTTGTGTCTGCCAAAAACTAAAAAAATAAATATTAAAAAATTCTCTCTCTCTCTCTCTCTCTCTCTCTCTTAAAAAAAAAGAACTTCAAGTCTCAGGATTTAAAAAAAAATATGTGCATTTGGCTAATCTAACTGAAACCACCTCTTCCAACAGAATTTAATTTCTGTGCCAGGAATGTTTTGTTCAGAAAAAATATTTGCAAAGACTGTCACCTAGTGGCAACAAGCAGGAGACCAGGAAATTGAATTGTCACAATTCCCACTGTGATAATTGGATATCAAAATGAATAATTGTTCCAGGCAGGCAAATTTGACTGTTTAATTGTAACAACAGTAATAAAACCCAGTCTCTTTGGGAGCTACAGTGTGTAGGACCATCTTCAGCTCTTTAACGAGCTCTATTTTGCTCTTCATAGATGAAGTCCTCACTCAAAGCAAGTGTGTGCTATCCCAATATGGTCAGCATTTGTTGGTTAACTTCTCAGCATCAATTTCTCTCACTCCTGCCAAAAGCACTGCATTTGTTCTTTGAGTGATTCATCTTGCCTTTCATTTTCAGCCATTCTGGTTCCTTACAATTTATTCTACCATACAGCTCTGGGATACCCATCACCTTGATTCCGTGATTGTTTAAAAGATGGGTATGTGAATGAATCCAAGCCAATGAGATTTGTCACTGGGACTCTAGAAAAGTGGATTTTTTATTAATACCCTGTGTTATGGACTGATTTGTACCCCCAAATTCATATGCCAAAGCCCTCATTTCCAATGAGAGTTGAGATAGGGTCTTTAAGGTTAAATAAGGTCATAAGTGTGGGACCCTAAAATACAACTAATGTCCTGTAAGAAGAGGAAGAGACACCAGATATGTCTCTCTGTCTCTATCTGTGTACACACATAGGAAAGGTCACAGGGAGAAGGAAGCTGTAGTACCTAAAGCAACTATTAAATAAGTTTGTGTCAAAATAAACACAGCTTGTCAATGCAATACAGCACCTCCTTCTACACCACTTCTGCTAACTAAATGGTCTAAAGCAGTCACAATGAAGGAAAGATAATAAGCGAGCTACATCTGTCTATCTACATTTTGAACAGCTATAATATTAGGAGTTATGATGGGAAGTAGGCCGGATTTTTTTGTTGCTGTTTCCCAGTATCTAGAGTCCCCTTCTATGCTGGGTAATAACTACTGTGGAGGAAACGGCCTCTCATTATATAAACTGAAAATTACAGATAAAAGGTTATGTTTGTATTTGTCTGGCCTCTGGCATTTAAGGAATGGTATCTGGACCTTATCGGGGTATAGGAATCTGCATCTTGAACTATAAATCTGAAGTATGTTAACAGAAGCAGAAACTCTTTAGAATTCATTTCACTTGTGACATCTAGTGTCTAGTGGTGGTACTGGTAGCACTCTCATTAGACCATTCCTAGACAAATTGCAACTAATTTAAAAATCATAACTGACTTTAACAACTCTAAAATTGGGCAGCCTGCATGACCACAAGTTCAAAGACCTCCTTCCAGCAACATGATCAGATAGTTATTTACAGATAGTAAACAAAAATAAGGCATATTGATAGTTTAATGGGTTAGAGCTCAGCACCTTGACAGATTTGAATCAGGTAGCTACTTAGACTGAAGCTCAATCGTAGAAATTGACTGAAGGCCAGCTATTCATTAAACATTTAGCAAGAGTGATTTCATATTGGTTTGGTTTACTGAACCCTGTACAGGAGTCTACTCCAAATTTATGTCCTCCTACAAATTTTATCTAACAATTTTTATATGAGTAGCTTCTATGATAATGCTGTTCCCTCTTCCTGAATTCATTTCTTCTTAGCTTTGCCATCCCTCAAGACTTTTCTTAAAATGTCACCTACACTGCAAAGTTTTAAATGACTAAACAAAACGTATCTGTCCATATAATATTTACTGTAAGGCTTATACCACGCAAGTGGTGTTCATATACAGCCCTATAGTTACTTTTATATTTCTCAATACTCCACTATGTTGTAAGCATCTCCAAGAAAGTAGTTATCATATCTCTGAATTCCTCCTGCTATGTCTACCTCATGGTGGCCACTCAATCCTTTACTTAAATGATACTGAGTTTACTTTCTCCTGTAAAAAGAGGAGGTAAAAAAAAAAAAAGTTAAGAAAGACCTTTGGATTAGTTATTTCATTTCATTACTGGTCCAGTCTAGAATAGTGTCTTCCTGACTTCTGAGTTGAGGAATCTTTGTTAAATGACAGGGGAAATGGTATTTATTTCATTTATCAAAGAACACAGGGTTGATTAAAAATGAATGAGCATTTGGTTCATTCAGGCCCCAGATGCATCTGTTATCTTTGTTGCTTATCTTAAAACTGAGATTAGTCTTTTGTAATCTGGTCTACTCAGTCAGAATAAAAGTATCCAAAGAAAGTGAAAAGAGGAAAAATCAAGGAGAGTGTGGCACCCCAAAACATAAAACAAAAAATCAATGAAAGCAATCAACTCTTGAGAAATTTCAGCAGAAGGAAGAACTAATTATTGACTACTTGATGTTGCAAGATACAAATCACTGGTGGATTTGAGGTGTAGCTCAGTGGTAGAGCACATGCTTAGCACATACAAAGCAAGCAGTCCAATTCCCAGTACACACACAAAAAAATCACTGGTGATCTTGAGGTGGAATATATTGTCTGGAATTGAACCCAGCTGAAGTTGGAGCAGGCAGGGATAAAATGTAAGAAAATGAAGTTAGTAATTGTAAACATTTTTTTTTCAGGTGTTTTGTTACAAAGAGAAGCAAACAAATAGGGTTGTACCTGATTGGAGTCAGGGAAATTGTTGTTGTTGTTTTGCAATGGCAGTTATTACAAAATTTTATCTATTATTATTATTATTACTATGATCACTTTGCAAAGGCAGTTATTACAACATTTTTTTTTCCTGTGGAGAGGGACCGTCCAACAGAAATGAAAAAAAAGCTGATGATGGAAGGGAGGGGAGCCAAAAACCAAGTCCTAAAATAGGCAAGAAAAGATGACCCCATAATGGTTACTAGGACTCAGCAGTGTTCGCTACCTATACGAAAGAATGAATGCTTAAATTTTAAAATAACGTATAGACACTAGGTTAACAAAATAAGATTACTTAAACACGCATGCTCTCAAGAGCCTGGAATCGGACTGCATTAGTTCATACTGAGATTCTGTCACTTAAGACAGCCATTTTTTTCTTCCTGGGGCTTGGCTTTCCTCTGAAGGTGACAGGTATCGTGTGCAACTTGGCGCCAAGGCGCTACAAGGTGGGGCACAAAGCCACATGGTAACCGTGGACCCACGTCGCCACCCAGACTCCGGGTCCTAGAACCACAAGAGATTCTGCGCGAAGTCCGTTGGTGGGTGGACAACGCTGACAACGGCCCCCAAGGTCAGTCCCACCCATCCCCGCCAACTGACACTGTCCCTCCAGAAGGCCCTGTCATAAAACCACAAGCCCCACAAACATAGCAATTTTAAGCAGACACCTAGAGGAAAGCCTGGAAAACCACCTGAGGTAAAACTGACACGCCAAGAGGCCAGGTCTGGGCCTGCGCCAGCCCAGGGCTCGCCACTCGCACCTGCGCAGTCGTTGCGGGGGGCGGGGCGCTTCTGCTGAATGCTCCTCAGCGTTGGCTTTTCTCGCGCTGTTAGAGGAACGTTTGGTGAGAAGTGAGAGTTCTCCCGGGAACTGTGTTCAAAAAGCCTTGGCGCTTACAGGACTACTAGGTAAATGAATGGGAGGGCAACTCTCTGGCAGGCTGAGGTTAGCATCACGGATCTGGACGCCCAGACCTCTCAGCTCTTGCCAGCAGCTGGGGGAAGGAGTGAGGACGACAGAGGTAAAGACTAGTGAGAGTGGAGAGGAGCGGTAGGCGGCAGGGAGCAGGGCATGAGGAAGCCTGGGGCCTGGGTCTTGGCGGAGGCTTTGGCCGGAACGCCTTCGATTCCGGAACCCTAAATTCTTATAAGCTGGCTTCCAGTCGGGCCCCAGTCTTCGGTCGGACGTTCTCGCTTCTCTGGGGAACTCTGGATAAATATGGAAGGCCAGGCGGCTGCTGGGAGCCTCAGACTGATGGCCCCTGGAGGTGCGTTGTCCAGTACGATGGCCCCCTAGCCACTGTGGCAACCCGAATTAAATGTAAATTATACACTGGATTTTAAAGGTAGTATCCCACAAGAGCTGTATCTCTGGAAATTATTATGATTACGAGTTGAAATGATATTTTGGATGCATTGGGTCAAGTAAAACGTCAAGATGAATTTTGTCCTTTGTTTACTTTTTTAAAACGTTGCTCGAAACTTTCAAATCATGCGTGTCTCCCTGCCCTATTTGTATTCCATCCATTATCATGTTTAATGTTCTCAATAAGCCTGTAAGATGGTCATTACCCTCCTTGTATTGAAGATGATGAAACAAGGCGTTAAGTTACTTGTCCGAATTCGTGCCACCAGTAAGGGATGGAGGTGGAAGGGCCCAGGCAGCTTTGACTTCTAGAGCTTCCTGTGTTCCAATGTTTTTTGTATGCTGTTTTTTTTTAGGGGGGGCCGGTGGAGCGGTGTACCGGAGATAGAACTCTGGGGCCCTCAACCACTGAGCCACATCCTCAGCCCTGTTTTGTATTTTATTTAGAGATATAATCTCACTGAATTGCTTAGGGACTCGCTGTTGCTAAGGCTGGCTTTGAACTTGGGATCCTCCTGACTCAGCCTCCCAAGTCACTGGGATTATAGGCGTGAGCCACTTCACATGGCTTGTATGCTGTTTTGAGAGGCCAGACAGAAATGTGAGCACCAGGCTTTGGAAATGGACTCTGGTTCCCATCTCATTTAGCTCCTGAGTGACTGATAACCCTGAGCAAGTTACTTAACCTTTCTGTGCCACATTAAGATTGCATGTTTAAAATGTAACTTCTTCTACCCTATGAGATCTTTGAGAACATTGCTAAGAAAATGTACATAGAGTACCAAGCAAAATTTATGGCACATATTAGTTTTAGTTCGTCCATGGCTAAAGGATAGGTTAACTCTTTGCAGGTTGATAGATTAATTCTTTTTTCACTCATTAGAGCTCAGCTGAAAAGTCACGTAATCAGGGAACTGTTCCCTCTTGTTATAGGCTTAGATACCACCTTAGTTACAGCTCTCCCTTTTGCACTTATCACACTTGTAACATTATAGTTTAGTTATTTGATTTGATGCCTTTCTACCAATGTACTATAAAATTCAAGAAGACAAAATATTTTCTAGTGTTTGGATCATTATTTTATCCTCAACACTAAGCGCATTGTCTGACATGTAATAAAATTCCAGCAAATTTTTTGAATGAATGAGAACTAATGTTTTGGCTTCCTTGTGTATTCCTTAATGGGAGGCCTTGAGGTTAACCTCATTTTTATTTTGATAGATGGAGATAATAATAATGGCTTAACATGGGCTCATGAAGAGCATTAAATGAGATGATGTATTTGAAGCACTTCTTTTAGCAGGAGGTAAATCCCCAACAAATATAAGTTATTGTTAATAAAGCAACAGTTAGCTGGCTAGCTTCACTGTATATAGGTTTTGAAAAGGTCTTGCATTTTAAAGTAGTCCGCACTGGTTAGTTTATGGTATCTATTTTACCCTATTATAAAACCCTATATCTCCTACCTACTGATTCTCAGTTAAGAACTTTGTTTTCTAATTCAGTGATAAGTGAGGCATTTAAAAGGTCACACTAGGGTTGGGGATGTAGCTCAGTGGTATAGCACTTGCCTAGCATGGGCCAGGCAGGCCCTGGGTTCAATCCCCAATACCCTGCTACCAAAACATAAATGAGCAAAAAACCAACTAGGTTTACTTCAATATACTCCCTACTATATCTCCCTAGTTAATCAGTATCTATATTGTATGCTTTGTTTTCATTTTAGAGAAGATATCCATGCTACATTCTCAGTACATTAGACCTCATCCTCTAGTCAAGGACATCACTCTGGCAGTTCTCCAGTATCTCCTATGTCATCTTCTGTCATGAATTTATCCTAGGGTATACACACATATTGTTTTGTATCTTTAAAATAGTAAGTAAATTTGTCTCTACTTCCATTCTAGCTACTATCCTATTTGCTTTTTGAAGCAAAACTGTATTTTCTGTCACTTTTTCATCTCCTACCATTCTCTATCATACTCATTTCAAGTGGGCTTTTACCCCATCTTCCCACCAAAATTCTCTTGGGGTCACCAGTGACCTCCATAAATTCAAAATCCAGTGGCCAATTTGACTTAGCAGCAGCGTTTGATATGAGCTCTCCTACCTCCTTAATACACTTTGTTTATTGGCTTCTAAGACAGCACATGCTCTTGATTTCCTCCTTACCTCACTGTTAACTCCTGAATATACTTTACATCTTTTTCCTCACCTTCTAGTAGGGTTCAGTCCTTCGTCCTCTTCTCTTTGTTATGTTCATCCTCTGTTGATACTCAATCTGAAGGACTTGTGCTGATAACTTCCAAATTTATATCTCTAGCCTATACCCCTCTCCTACATATATATTCATTCAGCTGCCTGCTTGACATATTTCATGCAAAACTTGAAATCCTGGTCCCCCTGGCCCCCCAAAAACTTTACATCAATATCTCAAATGAGGGCAACTCCATTCTGCTAGTTGCTCAGGGCAGAGCCTTGAAGGTATTTTTACTTTTTAAAGGCATTTTTTATTTTGCTATATTCCATATATAAGAAAATCATGTTGGCTTTACCTTTAAAATATAGGTAGAATCTGGGCATTTCTCACCTACTATGCCACCACCTAGCATGAGGCATTATCTCAGATGGTCTCTCTGCTTCCAATTTTGTTTCATTCTAACTATTCAACACAGCAGTGAAATGATTCTCTTAAATTTTACCAAATTGTCTACTTCAGACTTGGAAGTGACTTCCCATTTTACACACGCTAGAAGCCAAACTCTTTATAATGGATTGATCTGCCGGCTCCTTTATTATCTGTGACCTAAGTTCTAGCTCATATCTTGGACTCTTTTTCCATATTAGGGTTTCCCATCTGCCTGGAACATTTCTTCCACACAATGATGCATACCTATTTCCCATCTTTTGCCTCCTATTTACACCACCTATCTCTTTTGAGCTTTTTTTTCCCTTCCAATTCTATTTTCTAATGTATTTAATTATTATGCTGTTACTTATTATTTTCCCCTCTTGGAATGTAAGTTTAATGAATGAGTAACTTTGCCAATTTTGCGCCATAATGATCTGAAGTGCCCAGAATGAAGCCTAGCTAATGGGGCATTCAGTAAATGTTTGTTAAATGCATGATTCTATAAAATTAAGACATAGGGAATCATCTGATGCTCTATGAAAGCAAAGTCCAGTTTCAGTTTGGCTTAAAGGGACTAGGGCCAAAGAGGAAGGGACAATAAATGAGGTTAAGTTAAAGTACAGTTATCCTATGTATAAACTTGTAAGGCTTAGCCTGGAAATTGCTCTGAACATAGTTTCTATTTACATACTCTGTTAAGAGTAATTAGAAAAATACTGTGAATCTGTTTCCAATGAAACAAATACATTCAGCAAAGTAGTACTACTATAAAAAATAAGACAGGATATTCTTTACTTTATCTTGTGAGTCTGATTTAAAACTGTCTTTTTATACTCTTAAGTAGCAGTCATGCATGCATACCATAAAGTTTCTTGGTTTCTGTCATTGCTCTCTTTTTACTTTGATTATTTGACAGTAACACAATTATGAGACTAATTCTACCTTAGTAATTATGGACATTTAACATATAACAATTGAACAATTGAATAGTTTCCTAATGTTGAGTTTCTTAGGAGCACAATTGAGTGTATTTTTTTTCTGTTCTTTTTGGTTTGGTCTCAACTCAAGTAAAAAAATTATCAGAACAATTTTTGCTCTTAGAACAAGAATGCAAATTTAACTCCTTACAAGTCAGGAATAAAATCTCAATATTATGTTTTTATATGATAGTAGCACTGGGGATACATGGTTCCTTTATTATTGGTTTTATTGTAGGGGGCTTTTTTGTTTAAGCTCAAAAAATTGTATTTCTTCTATTTATAATAGTCTAAAAACAGGAAAAGAACATGGAGGCAGATATTGCAGATCTTCGAAGCAAGCTCAAAGAGGTTGAAAAAGAGCAACTAAAAGCTGCACAGTATGGTTTACAACTATTGGAGAGCCAAAGTGAATTACAAAATCAATTAGATAAATGTTGTAATGAAATGATGACGATGACTGAGGTAAGACTATGGATTCCTCTGTTTGTGAGGGTGTGCTTAGCTATTGAAGGTTTATTTTGTCTAGCAGTAATTATTTTATTTTCTG
This sequence comes from Ictidomys tridecemlineatus, assembly GCF_052094955.1. NCBI lineage: Eukaryota > Metazoa > Chordata > Mammalia > Rodentia > Sciuridae > Ictidomys > Ictidomys tridecemlineatus. The sequence goes on from NW_027521425.1 coordinate 14,357, forward strand.
AAGATCTAATTTCCTATCTATGCCATTTTCATTAAAGGTGAATAAGTTAATGAATTCCTGATATTCTTTCCAAAGCAGTGTCTTCTGAGTTTCAATTATGTTTACTCTTTCTACCACAATTTACCTACCATATTTATCACTAAGTTTTGTTTGTCCACACTCTTCATAGGTGACCTCACTTATTTTGGAGCTTTGAATATCATTTAAATGCCCCCATAGTAGTTTAGTGACCTAAACTGTTTAATTAACAATTAATTAAGAGTTCAAGGGAGGAGCAATAGTCCTCCCTTGAACTCTTAATTAATGTATTCAATTGCCCACTTAAGAGTATCTCAAACTTGATATAAACAAACAGAATATTTAATTCCCTGTCTACTAATCAAACATTCTCTGTCTTTAGTTTATTTATTTAGTAAATTGAATGACATTCAGTTGCTTGACCCAAAGATCTAGAAGTCTCACATTTAGTCCACAAATTCTTAGGGACCTTATTTATAAAACATCTATCTAGGCCACTGTCTTCTTTCTCCCAGCCTTCTACAGATTGCCTGCTCCATCATTGCCATTCAGATCATTCTTTCTCAATGTAGAATCATTCTTTCTCATGGAAAAGCACAAGAGATCATGTCATTTCCTTTCTCAATCTGCATAAGGCTTTCAATTGTATTTACAAAAGACAGTCTGAGGGTTTATACATCCCTATGTGATTTGACTTCTGCTGGACTTTTGCAAACATAGGAAACTGCTTTTCCTTGTTCAGGCTATCCTAGTCTTGCCTTATGGGTTAAATGAGCTCCTTCCTCCTGCTTAGTTGTTCCTCACCCACTCTTCATAGATTGAATCCTCAATCTTCAGATTTCAGTTAAATGTCATAGAGTCCAGCCCTAACTAAAGTCGGCATCACTCACTCTTTTGTGGGGGGAGTTCAGGGTGTATAATTACCAGGGATTGCACTCAGGGGCACTTAAGCCACATCCCTAACCCTGTTTTGTATTTTATTTAGAGACAGGGTCTCACTGAGTTGCTTGGCACCTTGCCTTTGCTGAGGCTGGCTTTGAACTTGTGATTCTCCTGCCTCCCTCCTGAGCCACCAGGATTACAGGTGTGCACCACTGCACCTGGTAGCATCACTCACTCTTAATTCTTTGCAGTACTAATTATCTCCAGGATTGCAAGGTCGTTAAGAATTTTGTCTTGTTCACTGCTATATTCTCTAGTGCTTTGCACACAAATATTTATTGAAAAAATGAATAAATCAGTTTAATTTAGTAAATCCTCAGTTGTATAAACTAAAATTGAAAATTATAAATATAGCAGGTAAAAGTTACTAATGACAGCTCTTGTTTTTCCATATGGTACTGTTCTTGACCACGAGCTCAATACCTAATTATAAAGCAAAGCAAAGAATTAAAAATCTAATAGTAGAAAATAAAACCATGTTATATATAATTATTTGGAGAAATAACTTATCAAAAGTGGAAGTGCTTTTGGAGAAATAATGTTACTTGTTTTAGGTCTTTTTTCTAGTTTCATTTTATCTTATACTTTAAAGCTTCATGAAGGAGTTTGAACTAATACTTCTCTGTCAATGCCTTCTATGGGGTAGTGAAGCAATTACCATATCTCTATCATGAACTTTACCATACAGTAGGCCCCCTCCTTATTTCTAGTTTCACTTTTCTTAGTGTGGATTACCTCTGGACAACTGTAGTCTAAAAATATTACATAGAAAGTGCCATAAGTAAATAATAAATTTTAAATTGCATGCCATTCTGAATAGTGTGAGGAAATCTGGTGCCATCCTACTTTATCCCACCTGCTCCACCTCACTTCCTCTCCTCACCTAGGCATAGTACAATGAGATATTTTGAGAGAGATCATATTCACATACTTTTATTACAGCATATTATTATAATTGTTATTAGTTATGTTACCAATCTCTAACTTGCCTAATTTAAAATTAAAACTCATCAAGATATGTGTGTACATATGTATATATGGAGTTTGGTTCAACTTGTGGTTTCAGCTATCCACCTAGGGTCTTGGAACATCCCCTGCATATAAAATGCAAATGATATCTGATCGTGTGTGGAGCTCAGACACCTGAATGATCTGACTAGTTAAACAGTTATTCACTTTATGATGTTCTCTGCATCAGAACATAGTATGTAAGCATGTGTCCTAATACTTTAAAAACCAATGTAGACATTACTTTTTTCAGGAAGTGTATTCTGAACTAGCACTTACCAGTTACTGTGACTTAATGTAATTGCTGAATTGTGTGTTTATTGTTCCTTTAGACATTGATCCTCCTTGAAGTCAGGCATCATTTTTTATATTTATCTGAGTTTCTCTGTTACCTGGCATATTTGCTGGGTTCTTAGTAAGTATGTGTGGAATAGATGGAAGGTTGAATGCCTAAGACTTTGTTTCTGGTCTTTTGTTACCAAAAGTCCCTTTACTTTTTCGTGTTCTCTATCAGATGGACTCCAGATTTGAAGGTTGTGCTATCAAACTGTTCGAAATAATAAGTAGCTTATTTTCCTAATCGTCAAACAAATGCCTAGTTTTGGGTCAGCATGAGATAAGACATGCTGCTGTGACAGTTGATAATGTAGCCAAAATCAGGGACATTTTAACATAGCCTGATGGTACTCATCATACAAAGTTTTATTCAGATTTTGGAATCCAGAGAATGCCTCCCCAGTTACGTTTTGCATTGCGGGTAACTGGGGCATCAGAGCCCCAGATTGGAAAGTGGTTACCTTGCATCTTTTCTAGAGTTGATGCCTGTACTAACTTCAGCCTGAGTGTTTTTGACATTACTGTACTTTCAGAATATACCTTAGGGATTCACTAAAACTGATGAGCTACAAAGTTATTCCAGATTTAACATGTGGTTGTACCTCAGAAAGCAGCAAGTGTATGAAACAGAAATAAGCCAGTTGAAGGTTAGAACTGATTATATGTAATAGTTTTAAGTGATTTTTTTTATGTAATTGAATTGTAATTGAATCTATTTTCAGAATTATGAACAAGAAAAATATACTCTTCAGAGAGAAGTTGAGCTCAAGAGTCGCATGTTAGAAAGTTTGAGCTGTGAATGTGAAGCTATTAAGCAACAACAAAAATGCAGCTAGAACAATTAGAAGAGCAGCTAAACAGAAGCCATGGACAGGAAGTGAATGAACTAAAAAACAAGGTTTGAATATATGTATGTTTTCAGAGCAAAAATACCCCATGTTGATGCAACCATCTGTTAATGTAAGGTGATAAAGATTTTTCTCAAGTATCACTGTGAAAATAGCATAGATCAGTTTTCTGTCATTTTAATGTTGAGAGTAGAAACACTGAGAAACAAAAACTTATAAAATGACTTATAAAAGTGAGAATTGTATCAATATAGCCTTCTAATTACATATAATTTTCCAATTTTGATAACAGCAATTTTTTATGATCCATTTATTTAGTAACTATTGAGGCATCCTTGGTCATAGTCAAGCAGTCTCCTTTCAGAAAGAGTGGTCCCTTAGCCTTTACTGTAGCTAGTGGTGTGCTTTGTAATTCTGTAGAACAAATCAGTACTTCCTTATAAATTACTATATATTAGTATTGATACCTTATAACTTATTTTTTGAGGAAAAACATGATCCAGTTCTCAAAATATATTTTTAAGGGAAATCCTATTGTTAATTCCATATTACTGATGAGAAAACCAATGTTTAGGTAGATCAAGCAAATTGGACAAGGTGAGAGCTAGAAATTGTTAGTTGTGAATTTAAGCAAGTTTTCCTCACACCAAATTCTGTGTCACTGAGTGTCTACATAATCTGATGACACATTACATACTAGCTCCACTTCATACATAAACACGAAATAGACAACAGCTGTTCATGAATGCCCATTCCTTTCTAGCACCCCCACCCATCCAGCCTTCAGATTGCTACTTAAGAATCCAGAACTTCACCATGGCTCCTCTTTGTTTGGAATCCAGACTTTTACAAACCCTTTCTTTCAAAACTCGCTTGACTTTTTATTGTCTTCTCAGAAGTCTCTTTCAATTTTTAGATTTTTTTATGTAACATCTTCTAAGATTTTTTTCCATGTCTGTGTACAAGCTATACTGCTGCCTTAATTCTTTATTGATTTAGCTCTAAGTGTTTTTCTATTTTTAGTAATGAAATCACATATTTGAGTTGGTTTATTTTTTCCTAATAGACAGTAAAACAAACAAATAATGCTTTTGTGAAATACATAGTCATCCTGCACATTACTGACAAATAGTCTAGCTTGTCTGGAACTAATCTGGTTTTAGACAGTAACGACTGGTAATGATGCATTTTCATTTCTCCTGGTGGGTTTTTTTTTTCATGTAGCTTTCATTACATAAACAAATGTAGCAGTATAGGGGATATTTTTTCAAGGCCTGAAGTAAGGACCAACTGTAGAGATGGCTTAGGTGGTAGAGCAAAGAGTGTATCAATACAAAATTTTCAGTCTTACTGATGTTCTTAAATCACTTTTGCCAAAAGTTTGGCTTTTTTTTTTCTCCCAGTACCTTTCTCTTCTCATGTTGAATTTATCGGCCTGTTGTGGGGATTTGGCCAACAGAATCTTGATGTAGGCTACTGTGGCTCTAGTCCCCACCATCCTCTCTCCCCTAGACTGTTGTGGTAGCCTTCCAATCAGGCGTCTGCTTCTGCATGGCTGGTCACAGCATCGTGTACACAGCTACACAGTGCTTCTGGTAGCTTTAATGCATCCAAACCACTTGGATGGCTAGAATGGACTGTTTATAAAACAAGGTGGGTCACTATTGGAGTGTCCTTGGAAGCTCTACTAGTTTCTTGTACAAGTTTAGATCATTCGGTGATATTTTACAGAAAGAAAATACCTTTTGATTTATAAAATTGCGATTTTTTTTTTACTTTAGATAGAAAAACTGAAAGGAGAGTTAGATGAAGCTAGGCTTGGTGAAAAGCAGCTAAAGCACAAAGTAGACCACCAGAAGGAACTCCTGTCTCATAAATCGGAGGAACTACGGATGATGTCTGAGCGAGTCCACGAAAGCATGTCTTCAGAGATGCTGGCTCTTCAGGTCGAGCTGACTGAAATGGAAAGTGTGAAGGTAATTTTTATGGCATGTGTTTTCTTAGATTTTTAAATTTTTCTTTTGCATACATTTTATGTGTTTTTATAATAATTCTAATGAGCTAGTGTGGAGGAAGAAATGTTTTTTTGACCTACTTTTATCTAACTATCCAAAAAATGTTTTATGTAGTTTAGGTGAATTACTTTATTTAAAAAAATAGTATTAGGTGACCTGATTAAATGAGGCAGACAGTACCTTTAGATTAATGAAAGCTCTGAAAGGACATAGACATTTTCTGATCCTAGTTTGTGTCGTAATACAAAATGTTAGTACAGTGGAAGTTGAAATTTGTGTGAACATAGATTTTTCATTTCAGACTATGAGTCATTAAAAATTAAAGCCCTGAATTCACAGTCAGAAAGAGCAGTCTCTAGAGCCTTTTGTTTGGTTCCCTGTTGAAAAATTAAGTAATTTTTAAAATTTTAATAGGTATCTTACAACTTTGACAGGTTTTTGTAGTTTTAATTTGAATGTGAACCACTACAGATAAGTTAGCTGAGCAACTGCTAAATGAAAGCATTTTCAAGAGAATTTTGTCTTTCAATTTCTGTTGAATAGAATGCTCTCAAGGAAGAAGTGAATGAACTACAGTACAGACAGGAACAACTAGAACGTCTTAGTACTAACTTAATGCGCCAGGTAGACCGACTTAAAAAAGAAAAGAGCGGGAGAAAGAAGCAGTTTCATACTATAATGCCTTAGAGGTATTATGATTACAGTAGTATTGTTTCCAGTTTTTAAATTGTTTTCATGCTAATTTAATCTCTGCTAGCTAAATTATTTTCTTTTGAATTTAGAAAGCTCGTGTAGCAAATCAAGATCTGCAGGTGCAATTGGGCCAGGCCCTCCAGCAAGCCTTGGATCCCAATAGTAAGGGCAACTCTTTGTTTGCAGAGGTACTTACAAGTATTCTAATAATTGAATTGGGTAAACTATTATTTCATTTAGTACAAGAACAATTAAACATATCAATATTTTCCAGGTAGAAGATCGAAGGGCGGCAATGGAACGCCAGCTTATCGGTATGAAAGTCAAGTATCAGTCACTAAAGAAGCAAAATGCATTTAATAGAGAACAGATGCAAAGAATGAAGGTGTGGAATTACCGCTCTTAAATGTTTGTTAAAACTACTTCATATTAGCATTATATAGATAAATATATCACAAAATCCATCTTTTCCTTCAAGGGGTATACTTTTATATTTTTTTCTAGAACTGAATGATTTTTTAAAAAATTAGAAATTCCAGGTAGATCATAAGATACTTTTATGTTTTCAAAAAGTTAATCTTGGAAAAACATTAATGTGTTTAACAACTACTAATTGTTTATTTTAATGATCATTCACTAACCTTGCCAGGGAGGTTTAAATCTTTATAGAATAGGGAAAAGGAATTTAAAAGTGTTTGTTTCTCTCTTATTCTGAATCTTTCTGGGTTCCCGCATCAAATGAGACTAGCTTTTGCCATTTCTCACTTCTCATGAAGGCTTATTTTAGATGGAAATTTGAACTATTTAGGGTTCTCTTTTCTTGCAGTTCCTCAAAGCATGTAATCAACCCCTTTAATTTTAAGGGTTTTGTTGGTTGTTGCTGCACACAAATAAGAAGTAACAGAAAACCTTATGGCAATTAGAAAGATTCCAAGATTATAGCAGTCCTTAGAATTCCAATGTATGGTCTGTTCTGCCTGATGTTCCTAAGGTGGTGTTTGGAAGAAAGTTTAGATTTTTTTCTTCAAGATGTCAGTATTACCAGAGAACTGAGAAAAGTCACTGATTGAACTTGAAATTAGATGGACTGGATTGAAGCATAGTTGTCATTTGCTAGTTGTGTTACCTGGGACATGTATTCTGAGAGCATCTAAAAGGCATACCTCATTTACAATGTAGAGGTGATAGAACTTGCCTCTCAGAACTGTCTTGGGGTTAAAGTGTAGAAAAATACTCATATGGTACTTCCCATTCTTATCATTGTGAATATCATGTTTGTGACTGAGCTGCTTAACAATTTCCCCTACTTAAGTAAAGCTAATGGAGAATTTTGAGAAATCGCTTTAACAGGAGTTAGTATAGGTGGTGAATAGCAGGCCACATTTATCCAGGCTTACTTACCAGTTAAATGACACCCTCTGGACCACAGTCATGCTGTTCAATTTTGTATCACAAACTAGGTAAAACTATATTAAAGACTTCAGATATCATTAAAAAGTAGAAGTACTCCAAAGTTATGTCTACAACAAAACTAATTGATGTATATTTTCCAATTATTAGACTAGAAATAACTAATTAGTTTTCAAAACAAGTTCTAAATAGTATTAGTACAAAATACAAATTGTTCCAGAAATATGCTTATCAGAATATCTCAATTTTGTTGTGGTGGGGGGATTCTAGTTACAGATTGCTACATTGCTACAGATGAAAGGATCTCAAACTGAATTTGAGCAGCAGGAACGGTTGTTTTCCATGTTAGAGCAGAAGAATGGTGAAATAAAACATCTTTTAGGTGAAATTAGAAATCTGGAGAAATTTAAGGTATGCATAATATCTTGAAAAGATGTGGCTGGATTTTTATTTGAATATCTTAAATTTTCAGTTTAAATAGGTTTCTCATCGTATAATTGCGTTTCAGTTTCAGTACATATTGACCCAATCTTTAAATTATTTTTTTCTTGTCTCTGCTTTTCAGTATTATTGACCATGCTTCTTTTACTAAAGCAAAGACAAACCAATCTATTCTATTTTTGTTGTTATTATCTGGTTATTGTTTGTAAGTACCTATATCTTTAGTGTACAACTCAGTGAGTTTTAACATATATATGTTTATATACGCACACACACACACACACATTTATATCTGTATATGTATATTCTTACAATTACTATCAGATTACATAAAATATTCCTAGCACTCCAGAAAAGCCCCATTGAAATGAAGTGCTCCCACCTCCTAACTTTGTGTCAACATTATGTGAACATTCTGTTGAACTTCATATAAATTGAATCATGTAATATATATACCCTTGTTTCTGTCTTCTGCTCAGTGTTATGTCAGTGAGATTTCTTGCCTGAATGTCATCAGTAATTATTTTTTAGTGCTATCTGTTCCATTAATTTTAGAGCTTTGTCAGTTCAACATTGTATATCCACTGGAATTTATGGATATCTTTAATAAATTCTAATAAATTTATTTTATTTTGCAATTAGTGCAACCTTCCAGGAAAGTGAAAGTACTCCTACATGCCTTTGACTCAGAGCTCCCTATTTCTTATTTGTACGCTTGATTTATAACTTTTTCTGTTTTTATATTTTTTTTCTTAAATTTTGAGACTGAGTTCCAAACTAGACGTCCTTTTACCCCTAAGCACCATGATGTTATTGGAGATATAAGCAAATGGTCAAAATTACAAATTAACATTGATATGCATTGAACCATGCTATTAACCAAGCTACTTTTTACATTTTGCCAGTTATCATTGATACCCTGTTATGGTTTAGATATGAGATGTCCTTCAAAAGCTATTGTGTTAGTGCAAGAATTTTTAGAGGAGAAATGTTTGGATTATGAGAGCTTTAATCTGATCTGTGGATTGATCCACTTAAATGGATTAACTGAGTAGTAACTTTAGGCAGGTAGAGTGTGACTAGAGGAGTTAAGTTACTGGAGGAGTGACTGGAATTTTGTCCCTGGTGAGCAGAGAGCTCTCTCTCTCTCTCTGCTTCCTGATTACCATTTTCTAAGCTACTTTCCTCCCCCACACCCTTTCACTATGATATTCTACCTCACCTTGGGCCCAGAGCAATAGAGTTGGCCATCTGTGGATTGAGACCTGAAACCATGAACCCCAAGTAAACTTCTCCTTACATTGTTCTTGTTAGATCTTTTGGTCACCGAGACAAAAAAAAAAAAAAAAAAAAGCTGATGAAAACATACCCTAAGCAAATTTTAAAAGAAAAAAAAAATCTAGTGTTTTCAATTCTAGGGCCTAATCCAAGGTTGCATGTTTTACCATGAAGTCTCTTCAGTCTTCCTTAATCTGGAACAGTTTCTCTTTCTTTATTTTGACATTTTTGAAGAAAAATTTGTTTATATGACTTTATCTCTGTTTCTTTTAAAAACTATTAAAAGTATTATAATTTTAGCTAAATTTGCAGTGTGTCACTTGGCAGGTATATGTAGTCTATCCCTGGGGCTTTGTGCTATAATTTGAAAATTGTGACCTTAAATTAAGAGGATTTTAAAAAGTGCAATCTCTGAAATTCTTTGCAAGTTTTTAAACATTTGCTTTTTTTTTCCAGTAAAGAAAATATTCAAAGAGTGAATCAGAATATTTAAAGCGTGGATACCAAAAATAACCTCAAGAATCTCCTCTCTTTTTTCGTATTTTTCCATTGTATAGCTTTGTCATACCAGAATTCAACCCCAAAAGCATTTGCTTCTCTCATTCTAAAAGCCAGGAGAGTGAAATCCTAAGACAGGTATAGTTGGGACTCAGAGATATGAGTGCGAGTTAGATCTGGATTCAGAATCTAGCTCTTGATTTACTTGCCGGTAGTACCTTGAGCCACTTTTCTTACCTGAGGAAGGACTGGTGGTTATTGTACCTACTGCACTCAGGTAAGTGGGTGGATCTTTGAAGAGTATTTGTCAAAGGATTAGAGATTAACATGTGGCTGCTGCTACTGTTAATAAGCATACAGTAACCTAATTTGTTATGTAAGTAATAAGAATTTTTGCTTTCTTTAGCATTTATATGAAAGTATGGATTTAAAACCTTCAGGCAACTCTGGTGCTCTGGAAGATAACACCTATTATACAGATTTACTTCAGCTAAAGCTTGAGAACTTAAAGTAGGTGTCTGGGTTGGCAGATGGAAGATAAAGACTTTTTATTTATTTTAATAGATGGTATTCAAATATTAACAAATTTTTAAGTTCAAATTGCCAAAAGAAATTTCCACAGAAAAGAAAGTCAATAACATGTCTTTGTGTAATACATGAGTTTTATGCAAGATTTAATAATTACTAATTACTGAAGAATGCTTTTAGTAAATAATTTGTGTTTAGCTTTTTAGATTGGTAAGTAAAAAGGACTTTCATGTAGAAAATATTCTTATAATCCAAATTTCTCAAGAATAAGTATCTCATAACTTAAAGGGAATTTATGCATGAATCACCTTGGAATAATGCATGAATTTTGGCAGCGGGGGATGCTATTGTTAAACTTTAATTATTTGTTGTTTCTTTGTTACTAGAAATCCCAAAGAAATATATTTTTAACCAAGTGTTCAAATATAAAATTAAAGATTCATCCCACTAAGTTATTCTCAAAATTATATATTAACATTCCTTGGTTCTTCTTTTCTGTTCCTGTAGCAAAGAAAATGAAAGCAGCAAAAGTGAATTGTCCATACAGCGGAGGAAAGCATTGTTTGAGAGCCAGCGGGCCCTGGATATCGAGCAAAAACTTTTTGCAAATGAAAGATGCCTTCAGCTTGCAGAAAGTGAAAATATGAAACTGAGAGCTAAGCTAGATGAATTAAAGCTGAAGTATGAACCTGAAGGTATGCAAGTTTCGTATGTTTTTGTCTTTTAAGTCCTAAGTAGCACTGAGAAAGTGTATCAACATTTTTTTCAAACTATAGCTTTTAGCAAATCTCATTACAAACCAATTTTGTGGTTATCAATCTGTAGTTAATAAGGGAAATTTACAGCTGAAAAATTCAAAGGGGACTAGGTATGCATGAATGTGATATGTGGCTTTTTTGCATGTCTAGGCTTCATCATACTGTCACTTGAGGCTTATCCACTTAAAATAGTAGCATATTTTCATACCGAAAAGTTAAATAAGCAGCTAATGTTGGAAGTTATGCTAATTCAGATTATTTATAGAAGATCTAAACACAGTTTAGGTTTAAGTGCTTGTGATTATTCTTCCGCCGATGAAAGTCTAGGAGGCATTGCAGGATTCAGACTCCTTTTGTGTTTGTCTGCCAGTATCCCATTGAGCAGAGTTGATTTATGTGGCCTTGCTGTCACAGCAAGGCAAGATTGAGAAAATCCAATCTTGATTCTCAGGGGCCATGTTCCAACTAAATATTGGGAATTCTATATTTTTTATTGACATATAATAATTGGACATTTATTATGTTTCTATTTATATATACATTGTGTAATGATTAAATGAAGGTAATTAGCATGTGATCACCTTAAATATTCATTCTTCATTGAGAACACTCAACTTCTACAAAATCAACCTGGTTTGGATTCCACAGATGAATAGGAACGTGTAGTGTTTCCCTTTTTGTGCCTGACTTATTTCATTTAACACAAGATCCTTAGGTCATTCAAGTTGTCACAAATGACAGGATTTCATACCTTTTTTATGAATGCATAGTATTCCATTACTTATACATATCACATTTTCTTTCTCCATTTATGGGAGTTCAGATATCTGGAAAAACACACACACACACACAAACACCTAGTATTGGGATTGCTGGGTCACATGTTAATTCTATTTTTAATTTTTGAGAAACTTCCATACTATTTTCCATAATGACTACTAATTTATAGACCCACTCACAGTATATGAGAGTTCTCCTTTCTCCATATCCTCACCAGAATTTTTTTTTTCTTTTGGATAATAGTTATTCTAGCTTGGGTGAAATAGTTTCTCATTGTGGTTTTAATTTGCATTTTTCCTGATGTTTAGTGATTTAGTGGTGTTGAGAATTTTTTCGTAAACCTCTGTATTCTTTAGAAAAATGTCTGTTCAGGTCTTTTGCCCATATTTAAAATCAGATTATATGAAGGGTTTTTGCTATTGAGTTCTTTTAGTTCCTTATAGATACTACATAGTAATGCTTTGTCAGCTGTATAATTTGCAAGCAGTTTCTTCTATTCTGTAGTTTTTCTTCACTTTGTTGATTGTTTTCCTTGCTATAGAAACTTTTAGTTTGATATTATCCGGTTTGCTTATTTTTGCTTTTGTTTCTCTTGCTTTTGAGGGATTGTCTAAAAAACATTTGCCCAGACCGAGGTCATGTAGCATTTCCCTATGTTTTCTTCAAGTAATTTTATAGTTTTTAGTTGATTTTTGTATATGATAAGAGAGAAGTCTGGCACAAAAAGACAAACACTACATGATCCTATTCATCTGTGAAATTTAAAAAAGGTTGATTTTGTAGAAGTTGAGAATGTTCTCAATGAAGAAATAATGAATATTCATGGTTCTACATGTTTTCTCAGCACCATTTATTAAAGGACTGTCCTTTCCCCAGTATGTGTTCTGAGCTCCATTGCTCTCTTCACTGTTTTTGTGCCTGTACCATGCTATTTTGGTCAGTTTAGCACTGTAGTATATTTTGAAGTCAGGTACTAGGATTGTTCCAGTTTTGTTCTTTCTGCTCTTTGACTATTTGAAATTTTATTGTTTAAGACAAGTTAGGATTATTTTTTTCTTTTTCTGTAAAGAAAATTATGGAATTTTGATGAGGATTGCATTGAATTTGTAGATTGCTTTGGGTAGAATGAATATTTTAACAATATTAATTCTTCTAGTTCATGAATATGAGATATCTTGCCATGTTTTTCTGTCTTTTCAATTTTCACCAGTGTTTTATGGTTTTCACTGTAGAGCTCATTCATCTCCTTGATTAAATTTTTTCCTAGGTATTTTATTTCACTTTTTTTTAAAACCATAGCTTTTATAAATGGGATTACTTTCCTTATTTCTTTTTCAGATAATTTGCTATTTTTGAATGGAAACACTACTGACTTTTATATATTGGCTTATATATCCTTACTGTATTTATTAGTTCTAATAGTTTTTAAGTAGAGTATTCAGAATTTTCTGTAAAAGATTGTATTATCTGAAAACAGGGACGGTTTCCTTTACAATTCGGCTGCCTATTATTTCTTCCTTTTATCTAATTTCTCTGGCTAGGACTTCAAGTTCTGTGTTGAGTCATAACAGTGAATGCTGGTGGCATCCTTGTCTTGTTCCAGATCCTAAAGGAAACACTTTGATTTTGACCCTGTTAAGTATGATGTCTGTGGGTTTATCATCTATGGCCTTTAATATACTGAGATGTGTTCCTTCTATGCCTAATTTATTTAGAGTTTTTATCAAAAAAGGATGTTAAGTTTTATCAATTTTTTTCTATTGAAATGGTCCTATGGTGTTTGCCCTTTTGTCTGAAATGTGATATATCAGCTTGTTGATTTGTGTTTTAAGCCATTCTTTGATCCTAGGGTGAATTCCATTTGATCGTGGTATTTAATTATTTTGATATGCTGTTGCCTTCTGCTCTCCAGAAATTTTTTTTTCAGGTTTTCCAATTTGTTTGTATTTACTAATTCTTAAAATTCTTTGTTTCTGTGAGGTCAGTTTATGTTTCCTTTTTCACCTCTGATTTTTTAAAATTTATTTGAGTTTTTTTTTTTTGTCTGGCTAAAGATTTATTCATTTTGTTTATCTTTTCAAAAACCAATTATTCATTTATCTTTTATTTTCTTTTTTTTCCTCTATTTTGGTTATTTGTGCTCTGATCCTTACCATTTATTCCTTCTACTAATTTTGGTCTTATTTTTTTTTTTATTTTTTTCTAGTTTATTGAGATGAGACATTGAGATCTTCCTTCTTTTTTTAAAAAAAATTTAAATTGTTTTTGAACCTTTATTTGGTTTATATGCAGGGCTGAGGATTGAACCCAGTGCATCTTACGTGCTAGGCAAGCACTCCACCACTAAGCTGTTCTCTTCCTTCTTTTTTTGAAGTAGGAGTTTATTGCTATAAACTTCCTTCTTAGAATTGCTTTTGCTGAAAGCATAAAGTTTTGGCATATTTGGTATATTTTCATTTTTACTTGTGAAAAGAAATATTAAATTTATCTTTTAATTTCCTCATTGACTTATTGGTTGCTTCTAAGTATGTTTAATTTTTACATCTTTGTACAGTTTCTGATGTTCTCTTTTGTGGCCTGACATGATACCCTTGAGAACATTTCATGTGCAGTTGAGAGGAATGTGCTGCAGCTGGTGCATGGAAAGGTCTGTAACTTCTGTTAGCTCCATTTGGTCTAGAGTACAGTTTAAATCTGATGTTTCTCTGCTGGTTTTCTGGCTAGATGCTCTTCCATTGCTAGAAGTGGGCTGTTAAAGTACCTTATCACCGCAAAAAAATTGCTGCCTATCGATCTACATTTAATAATGCTTGCTTTATGTATTTAGACATATTTACAATTGTTGTATACTCTTTTTTTGTTCTGTAATGGCCTTGTCTCCTTAGTTTTTGACTTGAAGCATATTTTATTTAAGTATAACCACTCCTACTCTCTTTTGGTTTCCATTTGAATGGAATATCTTTTTTCATTTGTTCACTCTATCTATTCCTTACAAGTGAGTGTCTTGTAGGCAGCAGAGTCAGATTTGGGTACTGTCATGTAATTACTTGTTTTCTGGTTGTTTTGTACATCTTTGTTCTTATCTTCCTGTCTTCCTTTGTTAAGTGATTTTTTTTTCCTATCAGTATGTTTTGATCCCATGGTTTTTATTTTCAGTGTATCTATTTAAGGTTTTTGCTCTGTGATTACCATGAGGCTTTCACAGAACATCTTATAATTACAACAGGTTATTTTGAGCTGCAACAACTTAATTTCAAAAGCAAAAAAGAAAAAAAGCCTTCTACTCTTCAACTCCATTTCTCTCCCATATTTTGAGTTTTTGATGTTAAAATTTACATCTTTTTATATTACATATCCCTTAGCAGATTACTGTATTTGTATTAGTTTTGTCCTTTAGGCTTCTTACTAAGGATATAAATGGTTTACCTCCCCTAGTTCCCGTGTTATTTTGGATGTATCTGAATGCTCACTTTTACCTGTGGGTTTTTATACCTTCAGATGTTTTCATATTAGACATTCTCATCTTTTTTTTCTCTCTTTGCATTTGAAGAACTCCCTTCACCCTTTCTTGTAAGATAGTCTGTTGCCATGAGTGCATTCAGGTTTTGTCTGGGAAGGTCTGTCTTCCCTTTACTTCTGAAGAAGCTTTGGTGGGTACATTATTCTTGGTTGGCAGATGTTTTTCCTTCAGCAGTTTGGATATCATCTCATTCCCTTATGTCCTTTGGGTTTTTGCTGAGAAGTCCACCAGTCATATTAGAATTCCCTTCTGTGTCACTTTCTTCTTTCTTTCCTCTTGCTGCTTTCATAGTCCTCTTTGTCTTTGACCTTTGAGAGTTATTTGGGTTGAATCTGATTGGCAACCTTTGATTATCCTGTAATTGGGTGTTTGGATCTTAGATTTGGAAAGTTTTCTGTTATATTTTTGGATAAACTTAATTCTAACCTTTTGTCATTCTCTAGATCCTCTTGGACACCAATGACATAGATTTGCTGTTTTAATGGTGTCCCAGAGATCTCATGAATTTTCTTCATTCCTTCTCATTCTTTTTTCTCCTCTGTTTTCAAATAGCCTGTTATCAAGCTCACCAATTCTTTCCTCTTCTTGATCAGTTCTGCTATTAATGCCCACCAGTGGCTTTTTTATTTCATTTATTTATCAGCTCCAGAATTTGATTTTTAAAAATTATTTCAATCTGTTAAATGTCTCCTTATAAATTTTTCTTAATTGGTCCTTTGTTTTCTTGAAGTTTCTTGAGTTTTTTTTTAAACCAGATATTTTAAATTCTTTGTCTGCCAAATCATGCATATGAATGTCTTTTGGGTTTATCTTTGGCAATATGTTTTGTCCATTTGATAAGGACATCTTTCCTTGGCTCTTCTTAGTCCTTGTAACATATATCTTTGTCTCTGCATTGATGAATTAGGTATCTCTTCCTTTTTTTCCCCCAGTCTGGACTTGTTTGTGACTATTCTACTCCAGTAGGCTTGTTTAGACATTTTTAGCAGACTTCCTATGGTATTCCATTTCAGCATTAGAGGGCACCCTGAGCTCAGGTTAGATGCAGGTTTTTTGACAACTCTGCTGCTGGTGCAGTTTCCAACCTGGATGGACCCATGGGAGATTCATGGAGTACACTCAAGGCATGTGGGAGAGCCAGTCAGGCTCTTGAGTCCAGAGGATCTATGAACCCCGCCTCCAGCAGTAAACATTTCTAAACATTCTATCTGCTAGCATGTCTCCTCTGGCAGGGATGGAGGGCCAGTGCCAAGTTCTGTGTTCTAGTTCGAGCCCTACTTCTCCTTCCTTCTAGCTGGTCTCAGGAGCATCCCATGGAGTATTCTCAGTGCTTGCTGTGAGCCCATGCAGTGAGACTCCCACAGAGGGACTCTGGTGGTGAGGAAGTCAAATATCTATTTTTCTTGCTTACTTTTTTCAGTGTATACACTGAGTTCTGGGGGCTTTCTGCAGGTGGTACCATGAAAGCTTGGGGAGAAAGTGTTGCAGTAACAGGGAACCTTTCCCCTTGTGGGCTTCACAGTCTAACTTACCTTTTCTAGTTTTCTTAGTTCTTGTGAATGTATTTTTGTGGCATATAGTTATTTAGCTTGGTCGTTCTGTAGGGGATTTATCACTGGAGATTTCTACCCGACCTCTTCTCTTACAGTTCTAGCCTTTAAGGAAAAATGTTTGGACAGTTATTAGAGCAAGTCACATCACCAACAAAAAATAGCCCAATACACCCTCTGCCTCTTGTATACTACAAAAAATGAACTTTACTATGTATAAATTTTAAAATAAAAGGGCAAATGTAAAGAAGTCCATGAATGTGATGGTCCTAACTCCCTCCCCTCCCCAAAAGGTATTGTCAACATGTTTTAGGTTAAGGATTCTCAACGGGTTTCTGCCCCCGCCCTATTGACAGGCTGAACTCTGTTCATTGTGGTCAATAGTGGGAAAAATGTAAACAATGAGAAGTTTTTTATATTGTTTTAAAAGACTTATCTTTCTTTTGTCCTTTTTCTCTTCCCTGATCCTAGTAAGCTCCTGTGAGTAAAAATTACCCATTAGGAATTTCAGGGGTAGTGTGCTGAACTGAACACAGCAAAGGGACAGGAGGATGGTTAGTAAATCCAGATGATCTGGGTTTCAGAGGAGCAGCAAGGGATATCCAATATTTAGAGTTTGACCTGTTCTTTTCATTTAATCCTTGTAACAGACAAAGCAAAGTAAGTATTTTTAATCCGCATTTTACAGATTTAGAAACCTTAAAATGTAGGATGATTAAATACTTTCCTAAGGTCATCCAGCTGCTAAGTGCCAGACTTGATCCTAAACTCCCTGACTGTTTGCCACTGCATCTTTATCTCCATGGCACCAAGGTCACCCTTAGGAACCATCTCCCCTTAGAATTTTTTATCAAAATACCACAAGAGAACATTTTATTCATTCTTAGAATTCCTGTATTGAGTTCCCAAGGAAAAATTTATGCTCAAAATAATCTATAAAAGCTTTTATTAATGCAGTCTATGAAAAAGAAAGAAAAAGAAATAGATTTCAGTGAGGTGATGAGTGGATTTTGAAAGAATAGAAAAAAGGAAAAGACTTTATGTATAACCGCTCTCCCTTGGTCTGTCTTTTGTTTATTGACTGGATTTTTCTAATGGTTTTCATTCTTAGAGAAAATCGAAGTTCCTATACTCAAAAAGAGGCGGGAGGTGCTACCTCTGGATGTGACCCCTGCTGAAGACAAATGTGCCAGCGGTGCTGCCGGGGAAGGAACTTCTAGATTCCCACCTCACAAGGAGACACAGTCCTATCCTAACCCTTCAGAAGGTGACTTGCAGTTAGAAAAGTCAGTATCTGCAAACACTCCCACTGCCCCTCTCTCTCCTCACAAAAATCTGCCCGTGGATGTGCAGCAGCCAAAGAAGGAGAAGAAATGTGTGAAGCTTGCTCAAGCCTTAAGTGAAAGAAGTGAGAACACGCCCGGCTCTCTCAGGTTAGTGTCCTCTTTTCAAGTCAGCCAGCAGCCCTCCCTTTCTCTCCCTTCTCGCTGCATGAGCTATGCTCTTTGTCTCTTTATCTGTCTTCTCAATATTGCATGCAGTCTAATCCCCCAGTTTCATCTGCCTGCCTTCAACTTCTCTAAAACTTTGAGAAAGACAAAAATGATTGCAAGGGGAAAGGACTCCTGAAGAAGGGAGTCATTAGAAAGCCACACATCTCTCTTGTTGGTTTGAATAAATGTGCTATTACTTTTCTCCTAGTAAAGGAGTAGCCATGAAGGAACAATCAACTTACCTTCTCAAAGGTTTTACAGTAGTCTGAAGACAGTTTAGTTAAGAAAATGTAGGTGAAGTTTTCTATGGCTTTTGATGATGTTTATACCAGTCCTTCAGACATTACTTTTAATTATTTTGACATTTTTAAATATCCAAGGTAATTTGTTTCCATTTTTTCTAAAACATCAAAGCCTCCAATTTCTGCATAATTGAATTTGTGACTTAAAAGAGAAAGTGTCAGATATGTGTATCTGAAGGACCAGTTGAAGGGCCTTGTCCTTTAAAAGGAATAGAAGTGAGAAGGTAAGAGCAAGTGAACAGAGGGAAGAGGATGTAACTGGCTGCAGCTGGAGTTCTGGGCATGCACAGCAGGATCTGGGTAGGATAAACAGAAGTGAGTGAGGGAAATGGAGGGGAAATCAAGATGAAGGTTGTGTAATGCAATGGCAGGTATATTAAAAATAAATACTTTTAGACATGTAAAATTCAAACTTGTTTCTGTGAAAGTAGCCAGCTTGGGTTGTCTCCAATGAAGTGAGGTTTTTAAGGTGCTACTAGGGCTACTTTGTTCTTAGAAAGAAGGGAACAGAGTCAGGCATTTTCTGTGTGCATTTGATCGAAAAAGTAAAACAGTCCATCGTATGTAAAAGAACTTCCTTGTATGTTTTATCTGATTTTTCTTTAAATTTTCAGTGCTACTAAATGTACTCAACAATGATAAAACTCAAGCTGCTGTTGTTATTGTAAGGAAAACTAATTAATTATTTCCTTCCTTGAGTTTTTGTATAATGTTGTAAGTCACATAAAATAAGAGCTTGATATTCTTGAGGAAATGACAAATGGATGCTGACAGTACCCATAGTGCTAACTGTTCTAAGGCAAGTTCTGCAGGCCGTGCACGTGTGTGTGTTGCTCACTGTGGGAGTGTGCATATGGCCAGTGCGGGTTTGCGTGGCTCACCGTGTGGGTGTGTGTGTGGCCTGTATGGTCTTCCAGAGGTGGATTTCCAGAACCGATCAGTGCATATCTTGCCAGCTATGTTGCCTTCATTTCTTCTTCTGCCCTTTTGTGCTTGAAAAAAAATATTGCTTCAATGTATCTAATTAAATTGTTTGACTCAAATTGCATATTGGAAACTATTTGCCTTGCTAGTTAAACAAAAACAAATAAAATACCACAAAACATTTTATTTTTATTTATTATTTTTTTTTTTGCGTGTGTGTGAGTCCATCTGCTCACTGCAGACATTTCCAACCTTGTGTCTTGCATGCTTAACTTAAGATACACAATCTGAAGATGATTTTATAACAAGTGGCTTTTATTTGAAACTTCACTGTTGCATGCTTTATAAATTTAATTGATGCGCTTCTTTAAAGTGTTCGCAGGCCTATTTTATTATCTCTCCACTGTTTATATTTTTCTTTAACTATTCTCCTAGTTGAAACTCAGTTTGAGTGTGTTTTCATTGTCTGAGACAGACATCTGTGCAGCCAGGATCCCATGGTGTTTTCATCTTGTGCATGGGCCTTTTGTGTGTCATGTTATCTTTAAAATACTGCTCCAGCATTTCAATTTTTGTGTTATGTGTACTTATCATGATAGATATCTCATCAGATTTAATTCTTTAATCTAGGCCTTAACAGGCCTTTTTTATCAACCTTAACATATTTACTAGACATTTAAAAATCAAGTCTATTGATAAGAATAATTCCTTTCAAGAGTCATTTAGTATTTTAATGGTACTGGAGTCGACTAATTTTTTTCTTATTAAAAAAAATAGCACCATTCCTCCTTAGAGGCTCAATATATTACGGGTTTGTTTCTCTATTTTTTTCCTTAACTACATTTGAATTCAGAGTGGATGCTTTAATGCCTGTAGGTTAGCCGCTGAGTCAATGCTTCAAACAGACGTTAATGAAAGGAAAGAACCTGCAAGCAAATTGGAAAAAGAACCTTGTAAGAAATCACACCCTATTGTATACGTGTCCTCCAAATCCACTCCGGAGACCCAGTGTCCTCAGCAGTAAGGACTTCTCTCTGATCAGAGGGAGGTACTACTTGCCCTGAGGTTACTGAGGAGTTTAGTTAAGAGCCAGAGTGGTACCAGAGTTCTAGATACTCATGTCTCCTCATTGTATCAAGAGCCGGCATTTCCATGCTTCTCAACCAGGCTTTCAATTTTGATTGTGATCCTAAGGAGAGTTTCTTAAGTGATGACCCTTCATGGATCTTCTGTGATTCACACTGAATAAACTGTTAACGGAAGGAAGACTATACTTAATTTAAATCTACATACAGTGTAGTGTCTGGATTTTTTTCAAGTGAAGTGAATATTTTAACCTACCTTCAGAGCCATATATTTAGAGAATGAACTAATATACTATTATATTTTCGTATGTAATCTTTTTATGAACTTAGTTTTTCGATGTATTGTAAAAATAGGAAATTTGATTTGAAAATATATATTGTTATAGATTTTGTCAGTGTTTAAAGCACCTATATGTATCTTTATTTATGTTCACTTTATGACTGAAGCATATGAGACAAATAATTTTAAAATATGAAATAAAATTGCAACAATTTCTCCTCTTTGTGTTTTCTTATTCTGTGTGGATAACAGGGTATTATCAAAAAAGAATAAAGTTGTGGTCAAAAAAAGAAACTTCAGGGATTCTCAATTCCTTGATACCTATGATCTTACATATAAATATATGTATTTTATATATAACTTTATATTTTGTGAATATATACCTATATATTAAAAAAGATTTAATGCTAAACTTTCTAAATGAATATAGATTGGTTCATAGCAATTTCATGTATATTTTCTATAGGTGGGTGAATTAGGGTTCTTCCATGTACATATACCTACATATTTTCACATTCATTCATATTCACAAGCATTTCTGAATCCAATGTGATGAATTAGAAATGTTTCATTTAGTAAATTAAGTCTGAATAGAAATCTAGGAGCAACACACAAAGAGTTTGGGAAATGTTTTTTACAAAGAGACTTGCACAAATATTTAAAGAAATTAAGCAGCCAATTGAAGGTTGAAGAACTGGGTCAACAAGGTAATCTCATACATTGAGGCTCTGCCTTAATCCCTAGAAACTGAGGCAATTCTTTTGATCTTGAGTCTTCTAGGAATATATTGAAAAATCACTGCTGTAGATGATGGGAAACAAATAATGGATATAAGCAAAATAGTGTCCTCACTCAATTTATTTTAGTAAAAGCTTTGCGAAGTCATAATGGAAAATGGATTTAGAAAAAGCTACGAATGGAGGCCAGAAATGGCAAGGTTTGTCATTGGATAGTACAGTTAAATACACAATGAGACTGAGGCAGTAGGTCAGTAATATAAAATGAGAGTTGGATTCGAGATACAGTTTAAAAGGAACAGAATGGTCAATAAGTGTTGAAAATGAGATGTGGGACTCAGATATTTATGGATAAATGGTGGTGGTAATAGAATGTAGGAGTTGAGGGATTCAGTTCTAGTGGACTCTTTTACTCAAGTACATGCAGGGAGCTGGGCAAAATGGCGCACACCTATAATCCCAGCTGCACAGGAAGCTAAGACAGCAGGATTATAAGACACCATCTCAAAAATTAAAGGAGCTTGGGATGTACCTCAGTGGTAGAGCACCCATAGTGTGTATGATTTGCAAAAGTAAGTTTTTTTATTGAAACTTAATTTTGAAAGGAAAATGTGAACTAACATATAGCCTTGTTCTAACAGGCACATTTCTCCCTCATCATTACTCCAAAAAGTAGCCTTGGTTTATTCACTATTAGACAGAACCTGGAGTACAGATGGCAAAACTATTTTGCCTCCTTGAGAAAGGTGTTAGTAGGAGGGAATAATGTTTGATTTGCTAGATATTTTATGTTCTGCTTCTCTTAGCATAATAATAAGATTGTAGCATTCTAGGATATCTGAACCCAAATCTCAACTTCTCAGCATAAAGTTAGACTTGGGCAACTTTGTCTCTGGGAACAGTTGCTTTGGGTATTGCTTTTTTTTTTTTTTTAATAGTTGTAAGTTTTTTTAATAGTTGCATTACATTTATTTTATTTGTTTATGTGGTGCTGAGGATCAAACCCAGCACCTCCTCACGTGCTAGGCAAGCATTCTACCACTGAACTATAACCACAGCTCCTGTGTATTGCTTGTTTAATATTTTATTTTTTATAATTATTTATAATATGTAGATCCATAATCTATAAAATAAAATATATTTATAAGAAAAGTTGCTTTTATCCTTGTGTATGACTTACTTTTTCTCCCCTAACTTTTATGTAGACAAAATAGGTAGATAGACTTTTCACCTCTTTTCTTAGATTAAAAATAGAATACTGAGAGATGTCAGAGAAAAATGGTGTACAGGGAGCTTCAATGGACCACCCATTCCTCTACAAAATTAGCCAATTAACTAAGGAATTGTAGAAAGCATAATGTGACTGTAGGAACTCTGGAGATTGATCAAGAATGTATAGCAGTGAGGGAACAGTCAAGGAAAAAATCAGCCTGAGTGTCGGCATTGAAGGAGATCTCTGATGATCACTAGCAATTACACAGCACATGCTTAAACCATCAGTGGGGTCAAAGAATCACAAAGAAAATACTTTTAAAGATGAATTTTAAATACTTAAGATGAATGAAAGTGAAAATGTAATAGAACTTAGAAGGAGATGTAGCAAAGTCAGAAGGACTCAGCAGGAAATTTATGCCTGTAAATTCCTGTGTTTAAAAAGGATCTCAGGCCAATAACTCAACTTTAAGGAATTAGAAAAAAGAAGATTGAATCCAAAGCTAGGAGGAAAGAAAAAATCAGAGAGACAATACAAAAATAATAATACTAACCATTTTATAGACATATAAAGGTCATAAGAGAATACTGTAAGCAATCATTAATTAATTAGATATATCAATGAAGTTGGTGGAGGGCACCATTTTATATGGAAAACTGCTTGTGGGCAAGAACATGTACAGGGTAACTCTATTTTCGGCTCAATTTTCTATAAATTCAAAATTGCTACAAAAAAGCAAACTAGTTTAAAAAAAAAGAAACAGTTTCCACCCAATAAAACAAGAGGGGCTTTCTTTTAGATTAGAAATACCCCTCAAAAGCAGATAAATCTTATTTACTCATGAGAACTGTGTACAATGTTTCCACTTACCTAACAAGTAGAGCTATTTTTAAAATTATTTTTTTATATATATATGACAGTGAATGCATTACAATTCTTACTACCACATATAGAGCACAATCTTTCATATATTGGCTGTATACAAAGTAGATTCACGCCAATTTGTGTCTTCATACATGTACTTTGGTTAATAATGATCATCACACTCCACCATCATTTCTAACCCCATGTCCCCTCCCTTCCCCTCCCACCCCTCTGCCCTATCTTGAGTTTGTCTATTCCTCTCATGCTCCCTTTCCTTACCCCACTATGAGTCAGCCTCCTTATATCAGAGAAAACATTCAGCATTTGTTTTTTTGGGATTGGCTAACTTCACTTAGTACTATCTTCTTATTTTATTACACACACACACACACACACACACACACACACATGCTTAAACTGCGGAACCAACCTAGATGATGTAGCATATATGCACAATAGAATATTACTCAGCAATAAAAGAGAATAAAATAAGAAGATTATATATATATATATATATATATATATATATATATATATATATATATATATATAACCAAGGATTTATATATAAAGCCTTGGTATTTTCTTACTTTAAAAGGAAAAGGGGCTGGAGTTGTGGCTCAGTGGTAGAGCACTTGGCTAGCATGTGTGAGGCACTGGATTCAATTCTCAGTGCTACATGTAAATAAATGAATAAAATAAAGGTCCATCAACATCTAAAAAATATATTTTTTAAAAAAAGTGAAAGGAAAAGAAAAGTGGTAGAACACTTACCCAGTATGTGAAAGGCCCTGGGTTTGATCTCCAGCACTGTAAAAAATAAAAATGGTTATCCTTTAGTTATAAAGGCTATAAGAAAATCATTTTAAATATGTTACAACTCAGGGAATTTTGTAGCCATAAACCCTCCTTGAGGGATTTCCTAGAATGTAATCATCCCAACAGAAGGTGCCTGAAATAACTTTTGCAATAGGATTGAAAAATTGAAAAATAACTACACATGTTATGGATAACGGTGTCAGAATGTGAAAAGGAGGAAGACTAAAACATACTCTGTGGTGTTGAATTGGAATTGAGTTTTATGAACTCCTGGATATGTCTACTGAGAGGTCCTGGCAGCAGTATCACCTGAGTACTGGTGAGTACCCTTGGCACCCAGATCTTGATTTCTTAATATTATTCTCCACCAAAAAGGAACCAGAATTTTTTGAAAATTAGTGGACTCCAGGAGTATGGCTGGGAATGAATGAGATGAGCCTTATGGCATCTTATGCCAAAAAGTAAGAAAGTGCTCAGAGAATGGTGGGGCACATCGAAATGAACTTATCACCTTGAAGTGGCTCCCATTGGCCAAATCTGAGGACATTTTGAGCATGTAAGTTGACAATAGTAATAGGTCATAACATTGAGTAAAATAAGAAACCACAAGCCCATGTAATTATAAAAAAAATAAAATACTAATGAATAAATGAAGAAAACCTTTTGCTCACAGTAGAATTGCATTGCATGAGCTCAGAAAAGAGAATAGATTTCAAAAATCTCTGGTACATATACTAGTTCATTTAGACAAGAATCACCAATAAATGCTATAATTAGTGGGATAAAAGTATAATAAGTTTTAGGATATTTACTTAGCCTCAAAATATTTACTGAGTAGCATCTTTCCTGGCTTGTATACTTCAAAATGCAGAGCATGAGTGATAAGTAAAGGTGGGAAACCTGATTCTGATTAGAGACCAATATCTGATGAATGCAATTTGTGATAGGAATAGTGGAACAACTGGCAAATTTGTACTTTGATTAGCCGATAGTATTGTGGGAATGTTCATTTCCTGATTTTGATTCTTATACTGCTTTGTTTTTAAGAAATGTACAATGAAATATTTAGGAGTGAATATTACTTATTCTCATGTCTGCACTTTATTCACAAGTGGTCCAGGAAAAAGAAAGTAGTTTTATATATTGAAAGAGACATGAAAGCAACTATATTGAAATGTTAACATTTGGGAAAGGTACTTAAAGAATCTACAGGCTCCATTGTTCTTGTAACTTTCCTATAAGTCTGAAACTATGTTAAAATTAGCTTTTCAGTGTTACTATTTGCATATGCTTTGTAGAAAGTCTAAAATACTTTGTAGATAATCTATTAAAATTAATGATGAAATTTATGAAAGTTGCCTATCAAATGCAGGTTGAATTTTTATAAATCAGCTATAGCAGCTCTAAACACATGGAGAAATTTTTATTCAGTTTTATTAATTCTTTTTAGTTATGCATTACATTAGGATCCATTTTGATGTAACTATAAAAGTCTGAAATATAATTTGCTTGAAGTCAGTCCCTAGTATTTCCCCTTTTCCCTTCCATCCTCCCTTCTCCCATTCCCTTCCCTCTTCTCTACTGATCTTTCTGCTGTTTACTTGTATTTTTTCTTTTCAATTAGTGCCTTATGAATATATGTAATGGTGAGAGACACTGAGGTATATTCATATATGTACCTAGGAAAGTTGTTCATTCCACTTTTCTTCACTTATCCCATCCCTCCTGCTTCTTCCTCAATCCCCTTCCTGATCTTTATTTTATTTTGATGAAATCCTTCCCCTTTTCTTTTCTATTTTTTTCCTTATTTTTTCTAGCTTTTGCATATCAGAGAAAATATTCAGCCTTTGACTTTCTGGGTCTGGCTTATTTCACTTAGTACATTAGTCTCAAGTTCCATCTATTTATTGGCAAAGGCCACAATTCCATTCTTCTTTATGGCTGAGTAATACTCTCATATGTATATAAACCACATTTTCTTTATCCATTCATCTGTTGATGGGCATCTAGGTTGGTTCCATAGCTTGGCTACTGTGAATTGTGCTGCTATAAACACAGATGTGGCTGCATCTCTATAGCATGCAGATTTTAGATCTTTTGGATATACTGAGGAGTGAGATAGCTGGGTTATATATTGATTCCATTCCTAGTATTTTGAGGGATCTCCATACTGCTTTCCAGAGTGGTTGTACTAATTTGTAGTCTCACCAACAATATTGGCGTATACCTTTCCTCCTACATCCTCACCAACAGTTCTTATTTGTATTTTTTATAATTGCAATTCTGACTGGAGTGAGATGAAATTTCAATGTAGTTTTAATTTGCATTTCTCTGATTGATAGAGATGTTAAACATTTTTCATATATTTGTGGGCCATTTGTATTTTTATATTTCTTCTTTTGAGAAGAGTCTGTTTTTTAGTTCTTTTGCCAATTTATTGATTGGGCTATTTTTTTTTTTTGTGTGTGTGTGTGTATATGTATGTGTGTCAAGATTTAAAATTTCTTTTTTCTTACTGGATATTAATCCTCTGTCCAGGGAATGGCTGGAAAGATCTTCTCTTATTTTGTAGACTCTCTCTTCACATTCTTCACTGTTTCCTTTGCTGTGGAGAAGCTTGTTAATTTGATGCCATCCCACTTTTTAATTTGTGATTTTATTTATTACACTTTAGGAGACTTGTTAAGGAAATCAATACCTGTGCCAATAAGTTGGAGTGTTGGGCCTACATTTTTTTCCTAGCAATTGCACATATTCTGGTCTAATTCCTAAGTTTGTGATCAGCTTGATTTGTCTTTTGTGTGGTGTGAGAAATAGGGGTCAATTTTCATTTCTCTGCACATGGAATATCCAGTTATACCAACATCATTGGTTTTAAAAGGCTATCTTTTAACCAATATGGTTTTGGCACCTTTATGTAGTATGAGATAACTGTATAACCAGGCATGGTGGTGCATGCCTATAATCCCAGCATCTTGGGAGGTTGAGGCAGGAGGATCACAAGTTCAAAGCCAGTCTCAGCAATTTAGTGAAGCTGTAAACAACCTAGTAAGACCCTGTCTCAAAATAAAAAATAAAAAGGCTGGGAATTTGCTTAGTAGTTAAAGACCCTTGGGTTCAATCCCTGATACAAAAATGAAAAATAAAAAATGACCGTTTGTATGTGGTTTGTGTCTGTGTCTTCTAGTCCATTGGTCTTTGGGTCTATTTTAGTGTCAATGCCATGCTGTTTTTTTCCTATAACTCTGTAATATAATTTGAGATCTGCTATTAAGATGCCTCCAGCATTGTTCTTCTTTTTTCAGAATTGCTTTGATTATTCTAGGTCTCTTATTTTTCCAAATGAATTTTAGGACTGTTTTTTTTTCTATTTCCATGAAGAAAGTCATTGGGATTTTAACAGGAAGTTCATTGAATCTGTACAGCACTTTTGGTAGTGTAGCAATTTTGACAATATTAATTCTGCTTATCCAATAATACAGGTGGTCTTTCTATCTTCTATGATCTTCTTCAATGCCTTCAGTATTCTATAGTTTTCATTGTAGAGGTCCTTCACCTCCTTCATTAGATTAATTCACAAGCAATTTATTGTATTTTTGAGCTTATTGTGAATGAGATAATTTCTCTAATTTCTTTTTCAGCAGATTCATTATCACTAATGGAGTATATGGGAAAGTTAATCTTGTATCTTGCTACTTTACTGTATCTTTTTTTAACTCTAGAAGTCTTCTGATGGAGTTTTTTGGGTCTTCTAAATATAAGATCATGTTATCAGCAAACTGATAATTTGGCCTCTTCTTTTACTATATGTATCCCTTTATTTTCCTTCTCTTGCCTAATTGTTCTTTCTGTGTTTCAAGGACTATGTTGAATAGGGTGATAAGAGTGGGCATTGTTGTCTGGCTCCTAATTTTAGAGGGAAATGCTTTCAGTTTTTCTGTGTTCAGTAAGATGTTGGCCTTGGGTTTGCCACAAATAACCAAGAAGAAAAATGTTTGATCATATAATTGTAAATATACCATATTCCTAGAGAGAGAAAAAAGTATAAGACTTCTCTATTAAGAACTTCAAACATCCCAGGGTGAAGAAGATCTACTTGGTGGTATATATTAAACTAAAAATATCACTTATTTCCAAATTGTTCTAAAGATTCAATACAATTCCAATAAATTCCCAGTAAATCCCCCCCTCACACTAGAATACAACAAGTTGATTCTAAAATTTATATGGAAATTCAACAAGCCAAGAATAGGCAAGAAAATCTTGAAGAATAAAGGAGGAGGGCTTATACAAACATACAAAGAATATTAGTGTATAAAGAAAGAAATTGAAGAAGACCTTAGAAGATGGAAAGATCTGCCATGCTTTTGGATAGGCAGCATTAATATTGTCAAGATAGCCATACTACCAAAACTGTCATACAGATTTAATGCAATTCCCAATGACATTCTAGAAAAAGCAATCATAAAATTCATTTGGAGAAATGAGACCCAGAATAGCCAAAGCAATCCTTAGCAAGTAAAGCAAGAGATATCACAACATCAGAACTTGAAGTGTACTACAGAGCCAAGGTAACAAAAAACAGTATGGTATTGACAACAAAACAGACATGTAGACCAATGGTACAGAAGACATAGAAAAAAACCCACATAAATACAGTTATCTCATCTTAGACAAAGGCACCAAAACATTTATTGGAAAAAAGACAGCCTCTTCACCAAATGGTGCTGAAAAACTGGAAATCCATATGTAGCAAAATGAAATTAAATCCTTATCTCTCACTCTGCACAAAACCCAAAGTGGATCAAAGATTTAAGCACTAGAACAGAGACCCTGTGTCTAAAAGAAGAAAAAGGAGGCCCTCACCATTTTGGCTTAGGAACTGACTTCTTTTAATAAGACTTCTAAAATGCAAGAAGTAAAATCAAGAATCAATAAATGAGATGAATCCAAACTAAAAAGTTTCTCAGCAAAGGAAACAATAAATAATGTGGAGAGAAAGCCTACAGATTGGGAGAAAATCTTTTACCACATGCACCTCAGATATAGCATCAATCTCCAGGATATATGAAGAACTCAAAAAACTTAACACTGAAAAAAAAAATAACCCAATTAATATATGGGTTAAGCAACTGAAAAGATAATTCACAGAAGAAGTACAATTGATCAACAAATACATGAAAAAATGTTGAACACCTCTAGCAATTAGAGAAATACAAATCAGAAGTATCCTAAGATTTCATCTCACTTTAGTCAGAATAGTGATTATCAAAGAGAAAGCAAAAAATAAATGTTAGCAAGGATGTAGGGGAAAAGGCACACTATTACATTGCTGGTGGGACTGCAAATTGGTACAACCACTATGGAAAGCAGTTTGGAGATTCCTCAGATAATTTGGAATGGAACCAACTTTGACCCAGCTATCCCATTCTTTGGTTTATACACAAAGGACTTAAAATCAGCATACTACAGTGATGCAGCCATATCAATGTGTATAGCAGCTCAGTTCGAAATTGCCAGACTATGGAACCAACCTAGATGCCCTTCAACAGATGAATGGGTAAAGAAAATATGGTATATACACACTAATGGAATATTACTGTGTCTTAAAGAAGAATGAAATTATGACATTTGTGGTAAATGGATGGAGCTGGAGAATATCATGCTAGGTGAAATAAGCCAATCCCAGAAAACCAAAGGCCAAATGTTTTCTCTGATATGTGGGTGCTAATTCGCAATAAGAGGGTAGGGTCTAGGGATGATTTGAGGTACTTAGGGTTAGAGAGAAGGGAGTGATGGGAAAGAAGGGAATATGAGAACAGGAAGGACAGTAGAATGAATTGGACATATATGTCCATATATGATTACATGACCAGTGAGATTCTACGTTATGTACAACCGGAAGAATGAGAAGATGTACTCCATTTATGTATGATGTGTCAAAATGCATTTTACTGTCATGTATAACGTTAGAACAGTAACAAAAAGAACCTTAGTGTAAATAGTAATTGATTCAGCGTGGTTTAAGAGCAAACAGAGACTCAGTCATAAAGAAGAATGTAATTATGGCATTATTTGCCGGTAAAAGAATGGAACTGGAGACTGTCATGCTAAGTGCAATAAGCCAATTCCCAAAACCCAAAGGCCAGATATTCTCTCTGATATGTGGATGGTAACACATGATAAGGGAGGGGGAGGGAAGAATAGAAATTCATTGGATTAGACAAAGGGAAAGGAAGGTAGTGGGAATAGAAAGATAGTAGAATGAATCAGACAGAAGTTTCCTATGTTTGTGTATGAATGCATGATCAGTGCAACTCCATATCATGTACAACCACAGGAATCCTTATTAGAATAAGTTTTACTCCATGTATGTATAATATGCCAAAATACACTCTACTGTCATTTATATCTAAAAAGACCAAATTATATATGTGTGTATATATATACATATACATAATATATGCATAATAATATATATGCCCAGTATATATATATATATATATATATATATATATATGCACACAGAGAAATAAACCGAAGAAAGAATAGAGAACCTGTAAACAGAGTGAAGCATGCACATGCTCTCCTATTTCATAATAGACCACATAGTGCCAGAGGGAAATGATAGTCTTTTTGAAAAATTGTGCTGGGGAAATTTGGGTAGTGCATGGAGAAGACCCTTGATCCTCTCTCCACTTAACACAGTTATATGGGTGTTACAAAGGCAAATGTAAGGCCCAGTCAGTTTACTTGAGAGCCTAGGCTGAAATCTAGACTCTCTGGCCCCACATGGACTGTTGCTTTTAGTAATGTTGATACTTCCTGTGAGCCTTGAGGGATACAAAAAAAAAGAGAACAAAGAAAAGGCAGTAAAGAAAATATAAAAGAGGCGCGCACACCCGAAAACAATTTCAAAGAAAATAAGGATAGTGAAATTTAAAACCTAAACAGGTGATTCCACTTAACTGAACAGGTGGCTCTTTGAAACCCTGCTTTTTTCCTATCTGGTTAGAATAATGCTTTACCATGAATCATCTGTTCTTCGCATTTCCTCTAGATCTGTTCTTAAACTCATTCTTTGTCTTTCTCTGAAAAATAACTTTATAAGGAAAGGAAAGTTGGCATACCTGTTTTGACTACAAAATGGTTACAATGTTGAGAAATACAGAATCAACTTATGTTTAAATAGTATATTATTTATACTTGCAAATAATATGTCCCATGGGTTCAGCAAGATACTCTTAAATTAATGAGTCTAATTGGCAACCTGGAAAAAAATCATAAAAACAGGGAAAAAGTATGACTGTATATTTTTTAAGATTAACAATTAAACCATTAAATTTAGAGTACTCCATCCCAAAAGGTATCAGAATGATAAAGAATATCATATTGAGTGTGTTATTTTACAAAGCAGGCAAGAACTCTTGAACAATGTGCTTATCCTACCTTCAAGGACTTTGTGGACATCTTGTATGGTAAAACACTTTTCCACCTCACCTTTTAGCACATTTCTACCTCACCTAAGCAGCACTGTGAGTGGTGACTTCAGGTGGCACTGCTGAATATCTATGTGGACTTCTCTTATTTCATGGTTCTCTTTGCTCTTTGAATGCCGACTGAACACAGGAGCAGGGCAAGGACAAGGGTGGGCGTGAAAATTGCTAACCCTAGTTCCATAGTGGAGCCCCACCAAGTATCCATTCCTGGAAATCCAGCCTCACTTCTGCCCTCTCATCAATTTTGCAACCCACTTAAAACTCCACAATGCTTGCTTTCCTACGTAAATTGGTTCAAGTAGATCCTGTTCTCTTTATCTGAACTGTCAGCACTGTGATCCTTTTAGAACAAAACCAGTTTAAGTCAATAGGATTCAGATACTAACCTCTACCTGGACATGAAAAAAAAAGAGTCCTTGGAGCAAAGATAATCCCCCTGTGGCGCTAACTGACTTAATTGTTTGTGTTGCTATTTGTTCAGTGGAAGTGGGCTCTCACAGAGGCCTCCCACTTCTGTTCTGGAAGCTTCTGGCCCTTGACTTACCACTTTTTCATTGTCTGTCACTAAAGCCCTCAAGTTTTTCCTTATCTTAGATTCTACTCTCCATAATTAGCCCTTCCCTTCATGCCTGAATACTCTTCTGAATTTCCCTGGGAAGACCCCAATCCTAACTTAAACCCAGCTCTTCCCATGCTCTAGTTTGAGTTTAACTGTCCCCCAGACGCCCATGGTTACAGGCTGGATCCCCAGCTTGGCACAATTGGGAGGCAGTGAAAAGAGGCAGGTCTGCTAGGAGGTCTTCTGCTCACCGGGGTGTGCCCTTGAAGGGGAGAGTGGGAGCCTAGCCCCTTCCTCTTCTCTCTCACTGACTCGCAGCCCTGACGGGAGCAGCTACTCTTGAGCATGCTCAGCTGGCCATGATATGCATCCTCAGGACAGGTCCAAAGACAATGGGGCCACTCCATCATAGACTGAGACCTCTGAAACTGTAATTATAAATGGGTCTTCCCAGGTATTGGTTACAGTGACAGGAACATGAGTAACAAAACTGGGTATCTTCTAAAGTCTCCTAGACCCTCTTCCCAGATGACTGCAATCAGAATTGGGGTGTGGGGGACACTGAGACTGAGATTCCAATGTACAGCCAGAGTGGAGACTCCCTGGTCTAATCCATGTCTGCACTGAAGTGATTAAATGTGGCACAAGAAAACCATTTGATCATCTTGAGTCTTTCATGTGAATCTTATGACCAATAAGCAGAGGGCTTCCATGTCTTCAAGATGACCTTCATTTCTCTTTTACTCTTCCTAGTCTCAGCTGATGACCTTCATATTTTGCTGAAAACATAATAATTTGCTGCATATCATGTGAAAAACACTAGTGTTCTATATATATTTCTAAATTGATCTGAACTATGGAGTAGGTGCCACAAGATTGTTTCATCTTCAAGAAGTAAAAACT
This sequence comes from Ictidomys tridecemlineatus, assembly GCF_052094955.1. NCBI lineage: Eukaryota > Metazoa > Chordata > Mammalia > Rodentia > Sciuridae > Ictidomys > Ictidomys tridecemlineatus. The sequence continues at coordinate 47,658 of NW_027521425.1, forward strand.
GAGTACAAGAAACGTCACTTTCTGTGACCAAACTCAAAAAGCTTGGACTTGAAGTAATTTCCATTTGATCCTGGAATCCATCTCTCACCCACCTCACACTCCTTTTATGGAGTGCTGAAACAAAGAGAAAAATAACACCTTTGTCTGATCTCACATTGACTGACCAATCTGTCTCAGCATCAATGTCTTCTCCTTTCCCCACCTTTAGCGCACTCTGTGCATACAATCCACCTCCTCAAATCCAAGACTTGTTAGCAATAATTATATCGTCTACTTTGAGTGGAATACTTCCATGTTCCTGCTTGAATCATGAAATGAGGATAAAAGCACAATCCACTGTGGCAGTTCCATACTACAGAATTAACATGAGCCAGATTCCAAAGAGAGCATAAATGAACTATAAGGAGAGCACTGGGAGCACATATGAGGGAAAGCTGCAGGACACAAGAGGAAGTACCAAGTAATGAGCATATGTGATTCAGGTAAGAGGAGGAGAGGAGAGAAAATAAAAAGGGACAGACAAAAAAGAGAAAATGGAAAAAAAGAAAGGGAGTAAAAGAAAGGAAACAGGAGAAAGGAAGGTAGGATAGAAAGAAGGAAGTACAGAAGTACTGAAAAAAAGGAAAATGGGGAGGGAATACAGAAGGAAAGGGAAAAAAGAAGGAGACAGGGAAGAAGAAGAGAGGAGGAATAGGTAGAGTAAAGAAAGAAAGGAATGGAGGATAAAGAAAAGTAGAGAATTAAGAGGAAGGAACAGAGAGGAAGGAAAAAAAAGGAGAAAGAGAGACAGAGAGAAAAGGAAAGACATGAAGACAACATGAAAAAAAAAACAGAAAAAGGAACAGAGGCCAGAATAAAAAAGAGAAAAGAGGAAGAATAAAGGAAGGTGTTAAAAGAAGGAGGAAGAGCAGGTAGAAGGATGGAGGGGATGCGCGATGGGAAGACTAAGGGGAGAGTGGAAGGGGGAGGGGAAGAGGAATGGAAAGATGAGGGAAGGGTGGAAGGGTGGAGAGGAGGAGGGAAGGGAAGGGTAAGAGAGGGTGGAAGGGTGGAGGGGATGCACATTGGGAAGGGTGAGAAAGGGGGGAAGGTTGCAAATGAGAAGGGATGGAAAGGGTGAGGAAGGTTGGAAGGGTGGAAGGGAGGAAGGATGGAAAGGATGAGAAAGGGTAGAAGGGTGGAGGGGAGGAGGAATGTGAACGGTGAGGGAGGGAGGAAGGGTGGAAGAGAGGAGGAAAGGGAAGGGTGAGGGAGGGTGGAAGGGTGGAGAGGAGGAGGAAGGGTAAGGGTGAGGGAGGGTGGAAAGGTGGAGGGCATGCATGATGGGAAGGGTGAGGGAGGGTGGAAGGGTAGAGAGGAAGAAGGATGAAAAGGATGAGAAAGGGTAGAAGGGTGGAAGGGAGGAGGAATGTGAACGGTGAGGGAGGGAGGAAGGGTGGAAGGGAGGAAAAAAGGGAAGGGTGAGGGAGGGTGGAAGGGTGGAGGGGAGCAGAAAAGGGAAGGGTGAGGGAGGGTGGAAGGGTGGAGAGAAGCAGGAAAGGGAAGGGTGAGGGAGGGTGAAAGAGTGGAGGAGAGGAGGAAAGGGAAGGGTGAGGGAGGGTGGGAGGGTGGAGGGGAGGAGGAAAGGGAAGGGTGAGAAAGGGTGGAAGGGTGGAGGGGAGCAGGAAAGGGAAGGGTGAGGGATGGTAGAAGGGTAGATGGGAGGACAGATGGGAAGGGTGAGGAAAGGAAGGAAGGGTGGAAGGGAGGAGGGAAGGGAGGGGTGAGGGAGGATGAAAGGGTGGAGGAGATGCGCGCTGGGAAACAGGAGGGTGATAGGGTGGAGGGGAGAAAAAATGGGAAGGGTGAGGGGAGGGTGGAAGGGTGGAGGGGAGGAGAAAAGGGAAAAATGAGAGAGGGTGGTAGGGTGGTGGGGATGCCCCTTGGGTAGAGTGAGGGAAGGGTGAAAAGGTGGAGGGAAGGAGGAAAGGGAAAGGTGAGGGAGGGTGGAAGGGTAGAGGGGAGGAGGGATGGGGGTGAGGGATGGTGGAAGGGTAAAGGGGAGGTGGAAAGGGAAGGGTGAGGGAGGGTGGAAGGGTGGAGGGGAGGAAAAATGGGAAGGGTGAGGGGAGGGTGGAAGGTTGGAGGGGAGGAGAAAAGGGAAAAATGAGGGAGGGTGGAAGGGTGGTGGGGATGCCCCTTGGGAAGAGTGAGGGGAGGGTGAAAAGGTAGAGGGAAAGAGGGAAGGGAAAGGTGAGGGAGGGTGGAAGGGTGGAGGGGAGAAGAGATGGGGGATTGAGGGAGGGTGGAAGGGTGGAGGGGAGGTGGGAAGGAAAGGGTGAGGGAGGGTGGAAGGGTAGAGGGGAGGATAGATGGGAAGGGTAAGGAAAGGGTGGAAGGGTGGAGAGGAGGATGGAAGGGAACGGTGAGGGAGGGAGGAAGGGTGGAGGGGAGAAGGGAAGGGAAGGGTGAGGGAGAGAGGAAGGGTGGAGGGTATGCATGATGGGAAGGGTGAGGGAGGGTGGGAGGGTGGAGGGGAGGAGGAAAGGGAAGGGTGAGGGAGAGTGGGAGGGTGGAGAAGATGCCTTTTGGGAAAGGTGAGGGGAGGGTAGAAGGGTGGATGGGAGGACAGATGGGAAGAGTGAGGAAAGAAAGGAAGGGTGGAGGGGAGGAGGGAAGGGAGGGGTGAGGGAGGATGAAAGGGTGGAGGAGATGCGCCCTGGGAAACAGGAGGGTGGTAGGGTGGAGGGGAGAAAAATGGGAAGGGTGAGGGAGGGGGGATGGGTGGAGGGGAGGAGAAAAAAGAAGGGTGAGGGAGGGAGGAAGGGTGGAGGGGAGGAGGGAAGGGAAGGGTGAGGGAGGGAGGAAGGGTGGAGGGTATGCATGATGGGAAGGGTGAGGGAGGGTGGAGGAGAGGAGAGAAGGGAGGGGTGAGGGAGGGTGGAAGGGTGGAGGGAAGGAGGGATGAGAAGGGTGAGGGAGTGTGGAAGGGTGGAGGGGAGGAGGGAAGGGAAGGGTGAGGGAGGGTGGAAGGGTGGAGGGGAGGAGGGAAGGGATGGGTGAGGGAGGGAGGAAGGGTGGAGGGGAGAAGGGATGGGAAGGGTGAGGGAGGGTGGACGGGTGGAGGGGAGGAGGGAAGGGATCGGTGAGGGAGGGAGGAAGGGTGGAGGGCATGCATGATGAGAAGGGTGAGGTTGGAAGGGTAAAGGGGAGGAGGGATGGGAAGGGTGAGGGAGGGTGGAAGGGTGGAGGGGATGCCTCTGGAGAAGGATGATGGGAGGGTAAAAGGGTGGATGCGAGGAGGAAAGGGAAGGGTGAGGGGAGGGTGAAAGGGTGGAGGGGATGAGGGATGGGAAGGGTTAGGGAGGGTGGAAGGGTAGAGGGGAGGAGGGAAGGGAAGGGTGAGGGAGGGAGGAAGGGTGGAGGGTATGCATAATTGGAAGGGTGAGGGAGGGTGGAAGAGTGGAGTGGAGGAGGGAAGGGAAGGGTGATGGAGGGTGGAAGGGTGGAGGGGAGGAGGGAAGGGATGGGTGAGGGAGGGTGGAAGGGTGGAGAAGAGGAGGGAAGGGAAGGGTGAGGGAGGGAGGAAGGGTGGAGGGCATGCATGATGGGAAGGGTGAGTGAGGGTGGAAGAGGGGAGGGGAGGAGGGATGGGAAGGGTGAGGGAGGGTGGAAGGGTGGACGGGATGCCGCTGAAGAAGGGTGATGGGAGGGTAAAAGTGTGGATGGGAGGAGGAAAGAGAAGGGTGAGGGGAGGGTGGAATGTTGGAGGGGAGGAGGGATGGGAAGGGTGAGGGAGGGTGGAAGGGTGGAGGGGAGGAGAGATGGGAAGGGTGAGGGAGGGTGGAAGGGTAGAGGGGAGGAGGGAAGGGAAGGGTGAGGAAGGGTGGAAGGGTGGTGGGATGAGGGAAGGGATGGGTGAGGGAGGGAGAAAGGGTGGAGGGGAGGAGAAATGGGAAGGGTGAGGGAGGGTGGAAGGGTGGAGGGGAGGAGGAAAGGAAAGGGTGAGGGAGGGTGGAAGGGTGGAGCGGAGGATGGATGGGTAGGGTGAGGGAAGGTGGATGCGTTGAGGGGAGGAAGGAAGGATGGAGGGCAGGAGGGATGGGAAGGGTGAGGGAGGGTGGAAGGGTGGAGGGGAGGACGGAAGGGAAGTGTGAGATAGGGAGGAAAAGTGGAGGGAAAGAGGAAGGGAAGGGAGATGGTTGGTGGAAGGGTGGAGGGGTGGAGAAAAGGGAAGGGTGAGGGAGGGTGGAAGGCAGGAGGAATAAGAAGGGTGAGGGAGGGTGGAAGGGTTGAGGAGATGTGCCTTGGGAAATGGGAGGGTGGTAGGGTGGAAGGGAGGAGGGAAGAGAAAGGTTAGGGAGGCTAGAAGGGTGGTGAGGATGCTCCTTGTGAAGAGTGAAGGTATGTTGAAAGGGTGGAGGGGAGGAGGAAAGCGAATGGTCAGGGGAGGGTGGAAGGGTGGATAGGAGGAGGGAAAAGAAAGGTGAGGGAGGGTGGAAGGGTGGAGAGGTGGAGGGAAGGGATGAGTGAGGGAGAAAGGAAGTGTGGATGGGAGGATGGAAGGGAAGGGTGAGAGAGGGTGGAAGGGTGGATGGGAGGAGGGATGGGAAGGGGGAGGGAGGGAGGAAGGGTGGAGGGGAGGAGGGAAGGGTAAGGTGAGAGATGGTGGAAGGGTGGAGAGGAGGAGGGAAGGGAAGGGTGAGGGAGGGTGGTAGGGTGAAGCAGAGGAAGAAAAGAAGGGTGGATGGGAGGAGAAAAGGGAAAGGTGAGGGATCGTGGAAGGGTGGAGGGCATGCATGATGGGAAGGGTGAGGGAGGGTGGAAGGGTGGAGGGGAGGAGAAAAGGGATAAATGAGGGAGGGTGGAAGGGTGGTGGGGATGCCCCTTGGGAAGAGTGAGGGGAGGGTGAAAAGGTGGAGGGAAAGAGAAAAGTGAAAGGTGAGGGAGGGTGGAAGGGTGGAGGGGAGGAGGGAAGGGGGGTTGAGAAAGGGTGGAAGGGTGGAGGGGAGGTGGGAAGGGAAGGGTGAGGGAGGGTGGAAGTGTGGAGGGGAGGATGGATGGGAAGGGTGAGGGGAGGGTGGAAGGGTGGAGAGGAGGATGGAAGGGAAGGGTGAGGGAGGGTGGAAGGGTGAAGGGGAGGAGGGATGAGGGGTGAGGGAGAGTGGAAGGGTGAAGGGGAGGTGGAAAAGAAGGGTGAAAGAGGGTGGAAGGGTGGAGGGGAGGAGGGATGGGGGGATGAAGGAGGGTGGAAGGGTGGAGGGGAGGAGGGAAGGGAAGGGTGAGGGAGGGTGGGAGGGTGGAGGGGAGGAGAAAAGGGAAAGGTGAGGGAGGGTGGGAGGGTGGAGGGGAGAAGAAAAGGGAAGGGTGAGGGAGGGTGGGTGGTGGAGGTGAGGAGGAAAGGGAAGGGTGAGAAAGGGTGGGAGGGTGGAGGAGAGGAGGAAGGGAAGGGTGAGGGAGGGTGGGAGGGTTGAGGGGGGAGGAGGAAAGGGAAGGGTGAGGGGAGGGTGGAAGTGTGGAGGGGTGGAGGGATGGGAGGTGAGGGAGGTTGGAAGGGTGGAGGGTATGCATGATGGGAAGGGTGAGGGAAGGTGGAAGGTTGGAGAGGAGGAGGAAAGGGAAGGGTGAGGGGAGGGTGGAAGGATGGAGGGGAGAAGGGATGGGGGGTGAGGTAGGGTGGAAGGGTGGAGGGGAGGAGAGATGGGAAGGGTGAGGGAGGGTGGAAGGGTGGTGGGGAGAAGGAAAGAAAAGGGTGAGGGGAGGGTGGAAGGGTGGAAGGGAGGAGGGATGGGGGGTGAGGAAGGGTGGAAGGGTGGAGGGGAGGAGAGATGGGAAGGGTGAGGAAGGGTGGAAGGGTGGAGGGGAGGGGAAGGGAAGGGTGAGGGAGGGTGGAAGGGTGGTGGGAGGAGGGAAGGGATAAGTGAGGGAGGGAGAAAGGGTGAAGGGGAGGAGGGATGGGAAGGGTGAGGGAGGGTGGAAGGGTGGAGGGGAGGAGGAAAGGGAAGGTTGAGGGACAATGGAGGGGTGGAGGGGAGGAGGAAAGAAAAGGGTGAGGGAGGGTGGAAGGGTGGAGTGGGGGATGGAAGGGAAGGGTGAGGGCGGGTGGAAGGGTGGAGAGGAGGATGGAAGGGAAGGGTGAGAGAGGGTGGAAGGGTGAAGGGGAGGAGGGATGAGGGGTGAGGGAGAGTGGAAGGGTGGAGGGGAGGTGGGAAAAGAAGGGTGAAAGAGGGTGGAAGGGTGGAGGGGAGGAGGGAAGGGAAGGGTGAGGGAGGGTGGGAGGGTGGAGGGGAGGAGGGAAGGGAAAGGTGAGGGAGGGTGGGAGGGTGGAGCGGAGGAGAAAAAGGAAGTGTGAGGAAGGGTGGGAGGGTGGAGGGGAGGAGGAAAAGGAAGGGTGAGGGAGGGTGGGAAGGTGGAGGGTAGGAGGGAAGGGAAGGGTGAGGGAGGGTGGGAGGGTGAAGGGGAGGAGGAAATGGAAGGGTGAGGGAGAGTGGGAAGGTGGAGCGGATGCCTTTTGGGAAAGGTGAAGGGAGCGTAGAAGGGTGGATGGGAAGACAGATGGGAAGAGTGAGGAAAGGAAGGAAGGGTGGAGGGGAGGATGGAAGGGAGGGGTGAGGGAGGATGAAAGGGTGGAGGAGATGCACCCTGGGAAACAGGAGGGTGGTAGGGTGGAGGGGAGGAAAAATGGGAAGGGTGAGGGAGGGGGGATGGGTGGAGGGGAGGAGGAAAAGGAAGGGTGTGGGAGGGTGGAAGGGTGGAGGGAAGGAGGGAAGGGAAGGGTGAGGGAAAGAGGAAGGGTGGAGGGGAGGAGGGAAGGGAAGGGTGAGGGAGGGAGGAAGGGTGGAGTGTATGCATAATGGGAAGGGTGAGGTAGGGTGGAAGGGTGGAGGGGAGGAGGGAAGGGAAGGGTGAGGGAAGGTTGAAGGGTGGAGGGGAGGAGGGATGAAAAGGGTGAGGGAGGGTGGAAGGGTGGAGGGGAGGAGGGATGGGAAGGGTGAGGGAGGGTGGAAGGGTGGAGGGGAGGAGGGATGGGAAGGGTGAGGGAGGGTGGACGGGCTGAGGGGAGGAGGGAAGGGATCGGTGAGGGAGGGAGGAAGGGTGGAGGGCATGCATGATGGGAAGGGTGAGGGAGGGTGGAAGGGTGGGGTGGATGCTGCTGAAGAAGGGTGATGGGAGGGTAAAAGGGTGGATGGGAGGAGGAAAGGGAAGGGTGAGGGGAGGGTGGAAGGTTGGAGGGGAGGAGAAATAGGAAGGGTGAGGGAGGGTGGAAGGGTGGAGGGAGGAGGGATGGGAAGGTTAGGGAGGGATGAAGGGTGCAGGGGAGGAGGGATGGGAATGGTGAGGGCGGGTGGAAGCATGGAGGGGAGGAGGGAAGGGAAGGGTGAGGGAGGGTGGAAGGGTGGAGGGGAGGAGGGAAGGGAAGGGTGAGGGAGGGAGGAAGGGTGGAGGGTATGCATGATGGGAAGGGTGAGGGAGGGTGGAAGGGTGGAGGGGAGGAAGGATGGGGAGTGAGGGAGGGTGGAAGGGTGGAGGGGAGGAGGGATGGGAAGGGTGAGGGAGTGTGGAAGGGTGGAGGGGAGGAGGGAAGGGATGGGTGAGGTAGGGAGGAAGGGTGGAGGGGAGGAGGGATGGGAAGGGTGAGGGAGTTTGGAAGGGTGAAGGGGAGGAGGGAAGGGATGGGTGAGGGAGGGAGGAAGGTTGGAGGGCATGCATGATAGGAAGGGTGAGTGAGGGTGGAAGGGTGGAAGGGATGCCGCTGAAGAAGGGTGATGGGAGGGTAAAAGGGTGGATGGGAGGAGGAAAGGGAAGGGTGAAGGGAGGGTGGAAGGTTGGAGGGGAGGAGAAATAGGAAGGGTGAGGGAGAGTGGAAGGGTGGAGGGAGGAGGGATGGGAAGGTTAGGGAGGGAGGAAGGGTGCAGGGGAGGAGGGATGGGAATGGTGAGGGCGGGTGGAAGCATGGAGGGGAGGAGGGAAGGGAAGGGTGAGGGAGGGTGGAAGGGTGGAGGGGAGGAGGGAAGGGAAGGGTGAGGGAGGGAGGAAGGGTGGAGAGGAGGAGGAAAGGGAAGGGTGAGGGGAGGGTTGAAGGGTGGAGGGGAGGAAGGATGGGGAGTGAGGGAGGGTGGAAGGGTGGAGGGGAGGAGGGATGGGAAGGGTGAGGGAGTGTGGAAGGGTGGAGGGGAGGAGGGAAGGGATGGGTGAGGTAGGGAGGAAGGGTGGAGGGGAGGAGTGATGGGAAGGGTGAGGGAGTTTGGAAGGGTGAAGGGGAGGAGGGAAGGGATGGGTGAGGGAGGGAGGAAGGTTGGAGGGCATGCATGATAGGAAGGGTGAGTGAGGGTGGAAGGGTGGAAGGGATGCCGCTGAAGAAGGGTGATGGGAGGGTAAAAGGGTGGATGGGAGGAGGAAAGGGAAAGGTGAGGGAGGGTGGAAGAGTGGAGGGGAGGAGGGAAGAAAAGGGTGAGGGAGGGTGGAAGGGTGGAGGGGAGGAGGAAAGGGAAGGGTGAGGGAGGGTGGAGGGTTGGAGGGGAGGAGGAATGTGAAGGGTGAGGGAGGGAGGAAAGGTGGAGGGCATGCATGATGGGAAGGGTGAGAGAGGGTGGAAGGGTGGAGTGGAGGAGGAAAGGGAAGGGTGAGGGAGGGTGGAAGGGTAAAGGGGAGGAGGAAAGTGAAGGGTGAGGGAGGGTGGAAGGGTAGAGGGCATGCATGATGGGAAGTGTGAGGGAGGGAGGAAGGGTGGAGGGGAGGAGAAAAGGGAAGGGTTAGGGAGGGTGGAAGGGTGGAGGGCATGCATGATGGGAAGAGTGAGGGAGGGTGGAAGGGTGGAGGGGAGGAGGGATGGGAAGGGTAAGGGAGGGTGGAAGTTTGGAGGGGAGGAGGGGTGGGAAGGGTGAGGGAGGGTGAAAGGGTGGAGAGGAGGAGGGAAGGGATGGTTGAGGGAGGGAGGAAGGGTGGATGGGAGGAGGGAAGTGAAAAATGAAGTAGGGTGGAAGGGTGGAGGGTATGCATGATGGGAAGGGTCGGGGAGGGCGGTAGGGTGGATGGGAGGAGGGATGGGAAGGGTGAGGGAGGTAGGAAGGGTGGATGGGAGGAGGGAAGGGAAGGGTGAGGGAGGGTGGAAGGGTGGAGGGGAAGAGGAAAGTGAAGAGTGAGGGAGGGTGGAAGGGTGGAGCGGAAGAGGAAAGGGAAGGGTGATGGAGGGAGGCAGGGTGGAGGGGAAGAGGAAAGGAAAGGGTGATGGAGGGAGGCAGGGTGGAGTGCATGCATAATGGGAAGGGTGAGGGAGGGAGGAAGGGTGGAGGGGAGGAGGAAAGGGAAGGGTGAGGGAGGGTGGAAGGCTGGAGGGGCAGAGGAAAGGGAAGGGTGATGGAGGGAGGCAGGGTGGAGGGCATGTATAATGGGAAGGGTGAGGGAGGGAGAAAGGATGGAGGGGAGGAGGGAAGGGAAGGGTGAGGGAGGGTTGAAGGGTGGAGGGCATGCATGATGTGATGGGTGAGGGAGGGAGGAAGCGTGGAGAGGAGGAGGGAAGGAAAGGGTGAAGGAGGGTGAAAGAGTGGAGGGGAGGAGGGAAGGGATGGGTGAGGGAGGGTGGAAGGGTGGAGGGTATGCATGATGGGAAGGGTGAGGGAGGGAGGAAGCTTAGATTGCATGCATGATGGGAAGAGTGAGGGAGGGTGGAAGGGTGGAGGGCATGCATGATGGAAAGGGTGAGGGAGGGTGGAAGCGTGGAGGGGAAGAGGAAAGGGAAGTGTGAGGGAGGGAGAAAGGGTGGAGGGGAGGAGGGAAGGGAAGGGTGAGGTAGGGAGGAAGGGTGTTAGGGACGGAGGAAAGGTGGAGGGGAGGAGGGAAGGGTGAGGTAGGGAGGAAGGGTGGAGGGTAGGAGGGAAGGGAAGGGTGAGGGAGGGTGGAAGGGTGGAGGGGAGGAGGGAAGAGATGGGTGAGGGAGGGTGGAAGGGTGGAGGGGAAGAGGGAAGGGAAGGGTGAGGGAGGGTGGAAGGGTGGAGGGGAGGAGGGAAGGGAAGGGTGAGGGAGGGAGGAAGCATGTAGGGGAGGAGGGTTGGGAAGGGTGAGGGCAGGGTGGAAGTGCGGATGGGAGGAGGGAAGGGAAGCGTGAGGGTGGGTGGAAGGGTGGAGGGCATGCCCCTAGGAAGGGTGCTGGGAAGGTAGAAGGTTGGAGGGAAGGAGGGAAGGGAAGGGGGAGGAATGTTGACAGGATGGAGGGGATTTCCTGGGAAGGGTTATGTGAGGGTAGAAGGGTGGATTCAGGAGGAGTGGGGTGGGTGAGGGGAGGGAGGAAGTGTGGAGGGGTAGAGGGAAGGGAATGTTGTGGGAGCGTTGGAGGATGATGGGTTTGCCCCTTGGGAAGGGTGAGGGGAGGGTTGAATGGTGGAGGGAAGGAGGGAAGGCAAGAGTCAAGGTAGGGTGGAATGGTTGGATGGAGAAGGGAAAGGAAGGGTCAATGGAGGAAGAATGGTGAAGTGGAGATGGGATGGGAAGTATGAAGTTATGGTGGAATGTTGGAGGGGAGCTGAGAATGAAAGAGTGATTGGAGAGTTGAAGGGTTTAGGGCGTCTGGAAGAGAAACTGCTAAGGAGGGTGCAAGGGAGGGAGGGCTGGAAGGGGAGTAGTAAAGAGGGGAAAAGTTTGGTACATCTTGAATTTACCAACTCTGTTCCCTTTAGGACCTTTGCGTTTGTGGTTTGTCTCTCTGAGCTCTGAATTCCTAGGCATCCCTTGTTAATATTACTTTTTCAAAAGGCCCTTCACTCCACTCCCCACCTTTGCTCCCCTGGGGTGCTCTGTCTATCATTTCTTTGCTGATTCTCTAGGAAACCTGACTGTATTCTTGATTTTGTGCCTTTCCTGCTCATGGATCAGATCCACAGTAGTCTGAACCTCATTTTTCCCTGAGGTGTATCCTCAGTACCTAAATGGCTCCTAACAGGACGGGCTCTCAATAACTGTGGTACCCAGGAGCCTTCACCCCCTAGCGATGGATGGAAGTCCAGTAAGTCAACAAATACATCATGGTTTGTTGATGTGCATAGGACTTCCTGGGTAAGGGACAGATGTGCCCACATTGCTGAAGGCCTAGTGCCGAACACAAGACCTTAGGAAGCCTCACTGTCTCCCCTGGAGCCACACAGTTCCTCTGGTCCCTATTTCTCCAAGTCAGCAATTGTTGCAGAGGCACCCAGGTCTTGCTTGGCTCTCTCCAGAAACAAGTGTCTTGTATATTTCGGAAATGGGAGGGCTTGACTCTGTTGGTTGCTATTACCCAAATCCCTTCCTTAGGCCTGACCAGAAATGGTGACCTTCAATACAGCCACTAGTGGTCACAGCTCAGTGCCCTCAGTGCCTCCTCAGCAGGCAACTGAAGTGATGAGGCAAACTGGGTCTGTTTTTATCATGGCTACTCTAAGAAAAAAGCTTTCAACCCAGCTGGACATCTAGGACTGGTTTTCAGATCTGGACTCAGATACTCTTTTTCCCAGGTTTCCTGAAATAGAGACCCTCTCCTCCTCTCTTGTTTACCTACTTTGGGTGGTACACAAGCTCAAGCAGATTTCATTTTTGTTCTTTGTCTTAAGAAAGCAATTGTGGAAATCTAATGGTCAATGGCAGTGGAGACTTGCCTCGATTGGGGGAGAAGAAGGAGTGCTAGGACTGTGTACATGCTCAAACTCAGAATGGGTACTGACATTTTACCCCGATTCTGCTTGTGGTAAAGCAGTGTGCATTTACTTAGGGACCAGGAATGTAGGCATTTAGGGGAAATACCCTGATTGTTAACTGTTGGAAATTCTTTTTTTTTAAAAAAAAAAAATGAACACCACGAGAAATAAATGTGCCCATTAAAAAAACAGGTCATGCTGCAGATTTGGCCTTCAGATAGCTAGTGCCAGGCCTCTGTGAAATATACTGTCTCTAGATGAGGAATCAGTAAGTGCTGACCAGACAGGGACAGGAGCAAGGTTGATGTCATCATGCACACAATATGAGTGTTGCCCTCCACTGTGCAGAAAGAGCCCATGGAACTTTCAGATAGCACATGTAGTTAAAGGGGAAGGCAGTGACTCAGGAGCCTGGTTACTGTGGGTACCCAGAGGGTTGTGTAAATGGAGGGGGTCCCTAGGGAAATCCTCCCAGAATAGGGAGGCAGAGAGGAAGGAGCAGGACTCTTGGCTGGAGGAAGGACAGTAGAGCACGGAGGTGAGAACTGTGGCACTATAGGAGACCCAAGTGACTGTGTGGCATAGGAAGGGGCAGAGGAGCAGGAACTGAAGCTGTGGAGGAAGCTGGATCTCACCGTGGGGGCTCCCACGGCTCGCTTAGGACTTAAAGGTGTCCCAATGGCTATGAGGGATGCACTGAGGGAAGTCAATTAGGGCTTCACATCTCTGTCTTACAGTTGTCGTGGATCCCATTGGCAGTCTGTGGTGAGTTAATTAGTGGTGAGTTTGAGGCTGACATTTAAGGGAATAAGGGAAACCTTAAGTAAGTAGGGGAGCTTTTGATCCTCCCTCTTATCCAACCCCCTCACATTCACTCCTAGGTACTTGAAAGTTACCTTAAGGCAGAGTTATTTGAATGCCTAGTTTCCTGCATATCCCTTGGTGGTATTCCTTTTCCTGGGGCTCTCATCCTGTGGGGTTTCCATCTTTTCTGGAAAGTCGATGTTAGGTGAGTACAACTCTAGTCCCTGACTCTCTGAGCTGTGCAGAATCACATCCCCAACCATAACAAAAGCAAATAGCACCATGGAGACTGCAGGTCCCCAAAGCAGCCCCCTGAGGGACACCAGTGCAGGGGGCCAGGGACCCTAACATTTAATACTGATGTTTCTACGCTACCTCCAGGAATACCTCTTCCTTCCCTGTTCCAGGTACACTCTATCTGGGACTAGGGGGACACACAGGGAAGGGGGGCACCCCTTTGAATTAGAAGGAACCAGTTGGCAGCACTGCAGTGACACCCACCAGTGGTGCCCATGAAGGGCCTCCCAGGGCAGAAATGCCTTAGGGAAGCATTCGAGGGCCTTGGGGCACTGGATCTTCTAACTTTTATAGACACATTTCACATATGTATATCTATGTGTATGTGTGTGTGTGTTTGTGTGTGTGTGTGTGTGTGTGTACATATAATTGTTTTAATTTTTAAATTTTTTGGTGGTACATGGCATTGAATCCAGTACTTTGCAGATGGATTCTACCCTGAGATACATCCCAAGTCATTTCTATTTTATTTTTTGGCAGGGTCTTACTATGTTATCCAGACTGGCCTTGCAAGCCTCCTCCCTCAGCCTCCTGAGTAGCTGGGATTACAGGTGTGCACCACTGTGCCCAGTATATATTTTATAATTTTCACAACCACGCTAGTGAATTCCAGCTAAATCTCAGATTTAAATTTCTATCCTGATAAAGATGGACACCCAAAGACTCCCCTTATGCTGTGTCCTGGGAACAGGTCTCTGTAGCTGACCTGAACATGGGCCCAAAGTCATTGCTCTGGCCTGCTCTTGAGGCTTTGCATGGCTCTTTCTGTGGAATGTCCTGATTTCACAAAGATAGTAAATTCTCCCAAGTTGTCATGAATCTGCTCCTTTTACATTTTTACCTTATTCTGGCAGCTCCAGGAGACCACAGTTGCTTGGGGAAAGAGCTGTAGTCAGAGGCCGGAGAAGAGATCAGAAAAAGAAAGGAGGGGGCATCTTCACGAGGCTGTGGGGTGACACTGCTTCAACAGCTGGTTTTGAACTCTTCCCTTGGAGTGAAAGGGAGAAGAAGATGGGTCACGTCTCTGAGTGGAGGACAGAGTGGTTTTAGCTGGATACTTTAGCCACTAAGGCAGGCACAGTGGTCAATGGTTATAATGAGGGGCCTCGTCCTTCTGGTCTTGGTTTTCCTATTAGCCAAATTCAGGGTTAACAATGGTACCGAGCTCACAGGGCTACTTTGAGGATTAAATGAGACAATGCATGTAAAATATTTAATCAGGGACCAGCAGACAATAAGTGTTCGACGAATGGGGCTTAGAAAGATTAAACATCTACCCCAACCACACAGCTAGGGAAGGGGTGGGGTTGGGGATACCAGCACTTCTGGATCAGGGTCTGGTGATTTCACCTGTTGCACAGCATGGAAACAATCAAAAGCAGGACAGGGCTAGGTTGTGGTTGTGATTATGGGATGGCATTGGAGAGAGGACCGTGATGTGGGGGAAAAGGGGATATTTCATGAGGCTGGAATTCAGGAGAAATCTTGGCCTGCGAAATTATATTCCTCAAGAGCCCACTGCCTAAAAGCCAGGTATCTGACAGGTGGTGTTTAATAAAACCCTGTGACCACAATTATACATTTTAAGTGGTTTTTAGCTGGATTTTTTTTATTTGACTCTCTCGCCAAAATTTTTTTTTTACGGTGGCATAGAACTATAATATAGTCTATGGCTGTAATAAAGAGTATTTCAGAAACATAAAAGCCATCCCCTAGATGGTATGAAGTTCAGAGATTTCTATATTAAAATCTGCCCCATTAAGAGGTTAATTAAAATCCAGTTAAAATGACTTAGTAAACTTCATTTTCTAATTCAAGCAATTTTTCAATTATTTTAATATGGATAGTTCATTTAACATTATAAATTATAAAAAATAAACAGTATTATTATTACAATAATACAAAATAGGTAACATTGATGTTCTTATGCTAAATATCTGAAAATGTTTACATACACTATAAAATATTTCTAAAATCACCATTAAAAATTGGAAAGCCATCTGAGTGATATTTACACAGGATGGTCACCACTGACAATGGTGTGGTAAATTCCTTTGCCATTTTTGGTCATCACACTCAAACCCTAAATAGTAATTGAATCTAAAATCATTTTCTGTGAATGAAATATAAGACCTTAGATTATAATTTCCTTCTGAATATATGGAATCTTGGAATATTATTTCGATGATTAATTTTATACATTTGCCAATTTTACATTTAGGCTGAGTTCTATAACACTCAATGTTTCTAAATTTTATACTTTTATTAGAAATTGTTAGGTTAAAACCTAATTAGAAAAAATGTTTTAGGTGCAAGATAATTGCTCATGGTCTGACTCTTCTCCTATAATATTGTGGTAGAAAAGCCCTAGGAAAACTATCATAATATATCAATTTATTAATAAAATTTTCAGTAACCCATTAACCAATTTCTGTTTTGTAAAAAAGTTCCTCAAAATGTCCAGAGTTAATCAACATACACTAAAAATATACAGAAAAATCTTCAAACTCTTATTGGAATGTACACTGCTGGTGATTCATCTATGGTGATATTTGTCAAAAAATTAGACTCTTTAAAAAAAATCCGAGACAATAATTTTTTTCTAAATTGATATTTTCATAAATAGGCTATTATCCTAAAATTTCAATCTACATTTCACAAGATGGTTAATATTGAGAATTATACTATTAGGAAATTTTAAATGTACCTCTTTGGACATTTCTATACTGCAAAGAAAGCAAGATAAAATATTGACTTTTGCATACTAAAATATTAAGGCATAAAAATACTGTACTTTGCATTTGAAGAAATAATGTATTAATTATTTTTCAGAAAATGAATAATAACTCTTGAAAATAACTGAAGAGGGAAATATAGGGTGCTAAGTTAGCTCTTTGGTACAATTAGTTGTTGCAACAACAGTAGTACCAAATATTCAAGGACTGAATAAAAACATTTTTTTTCCCTCCGCAAACAAGCAATTACCTTCTTCAAGGGCAAAAACATATCTTCAAAATGACAATAAATAAACACAAAATGTGAAAGCTCCATTTGATATTTAACCATGATATGAAAATATTTTTAATGTGTGTATTTCCAGTCTTGAATATAAAATTATATTTAGATAATTTTAGAATTCTTTTCCAGAAAGTATGTGCAGTTTTGTGACTAGGTAGAGTATTCTGTATAGAATTCTGTACAGAAAAAGACTGTACAGAATACAGTCTTTAACTTTAGAAAGAATTTTGGATTTTAATTAATTCTATCTTGCAATCTTTTAAGTACTTAAATTTAGTTATTCAGTTCTGAAAATTTCTGATTGTAGTTTCATACAAATCACAACATGGTGTGAGATGAAACAGGAAATAATGTTAAAGTATGATGTATCAGTAAGGAGCCAGCTGCAGATCCTGTCTCTGTCACTGCTGACTGTGTGACTGCAGGGCACATCTCTGTTTCTAAATTTCCTCATCTATAAAAGAAAAATTAATGTGCCTAGTGTATTGAAAAAAACAAATTAAATAAAAAAGTCTGGAAAAAACAAGCTTAAATTAAAAAGTACCCTTAGTTTACATGTATCCTAATATTAAAATAACGAAAAAGCATCAGGTATGTCTCTGTGAAATACTAATTGAAGTATCATTGCTGTTTGGAATGAACACCACTATTTATTACTGTGGAGAATATAAAGTCAACCCAATATATGTAAGAGAAATATGTCAGATATAATGCTATAAATGGAATTTTAAAAATTAATTCAAATATGTTTTCATTAGAGTTCATATTTTTCTTTTAACATGTTTAGTATTTCTACCAAGAAACAAATTTCTTTCTTCAAATCATAAGTCAATTCTAACATATTAAAAATGTTGTCTTTTTTCTGTGTTTTCCAGATTTTCTATAAAAATATTTAGAAAAAATCATAAAATCTCCTCATTCTAACTCTTTTTATCAAATAGATATTAATTTTGGATATTACCTTATTTTCTGTATCTACATATCTCTTCACCTACTTGTGGCCCCCATACCACGTGGCACCACTTCCTGAATTTTTGTAGCCTTCTCTCATTTGCTCTGGAAGTCTCTCACAAATCTGTAGAGACTTTTATCTCTTTAACAAATGACTCAATTGCATTTCTGTCATATTTTATCAATCATTATGATAATTTCACTACTTGGTTTCTCTTTTATTTATTACAAAAGTGTCCTTGGAAATTTCAAGAAAACCATGACATGTGTAACCACAATTAAGCAAAAGCAATTTAAAGTTTATGAAAATTTATTTTATTGGCCCAATATCTTCAAATGCAAAATAAAAAAAACCTGATAAACAATAACTAAGCTGTTAAATAAAAGAAGTTTAAAATATAAAATGAATAATTTTATTTCATTGACAATTGAATTTCTTCTTAAGCCAAAAACTGTTCTCATATTGAATTTGTTGCCAACACTCACACCATACATGCACAAACATGCCTGGGTGCACACATTCAATACCAAAGTTATATAGCATTATTTCCTGTATTTCACATATCCTTATTCAACTTATGCAATTGTCCCTCCTGAACTGGGACTTGATTAATACACCTGCATTTATATCAACCATAGTTTTACAAGTTTATTTTAGTAAGAAGATTCAGAGATAGATTTAGTTCAACCTTCCTGTGATAAAGAAAGAACTTGAGAGATACAGCTCAAAGTCTCATGGACTGTGCTATAAAACAATATACAGAGGATGATGAAAAATCCTCAGCTAATAATTTTACCAGCTGTCAACAAGAAGGTTCTGGGTTAGAAGATCCTTCTAAGGATCTTATAAATGTATTACTCAGACATACCAAGGATTCTCTACATAACTACTTATGATATCTCTGCATATTAATCAAATAGAAAATTTGAATAAGCTGCTTTTTTCAACATGTATGAAACTTTGTCTATTTTAATTCTTAAAATAATTGTAACAATGAATCTTAAAATTTCCTCTGTAGTGATGATTATATAGACATGTTCAAAACCAAGAAATTTTTTTTCCTTTTTTTTAGTTTTCTGTTGTTTCCTTCACTCAAGCCTAAGTATAAGAACAGGTAATAATATAGCATAAAAGACCTTTTGCTTTATAATTTTGGTAAAATACCTATTAGCATATTTTTTCTTCTAACTTTGATGTAAAAAGAAGAGATGATCTGGTATCAGAAATGAATAGTTACCACCTAGGGATAGAAATAATGCTATCCTGTTGTTAAAATGCTAAGAAAACAATTATCCTTGAATTTCATGTCCATATGAAGGGAAATAAATCTAAACATCTGTTCTGTAGGGATTGGGATTGTGGCTCAGTTGTAGAGCACTTGCCTTGCATGTATTAGACATTGGGTTTGATCCTGAGCAATACATAAAAAGAAAAAAAAGATATTGTATCTATCTACAACTAAGGAAAAAAATTTTAAAAGTCTGTTCTACAAACCTAGATGCCCTTCAATAGATGAAGGGATTAAAAAATGTGGCATATTCACAAATGGATGATTACTTATTAATAAAAGAGAATAAAATTATGGCATTGGCAGGTAAATGGATGGAATTAGAGAAGATAATGCTAAGTGACGTTAGCCAATCCCCAAAAACCAAATGTCCAATTTTTTTTCTGATTAAAGGAGGCTGGATCATAATGAGATAGGAAGAGGGAGCATGGGAGGAATAGACCAACTCTAGATAAGGTAGAGTTGTTGGAGGAAAAAGGAGGGGGCATGGGGTTATAAATGATGGTGGAATGTGATGAACATTATTATTCAAAGTACATGTATAAAGACATGAGGTGGTGTGAATATACTTTGTGTACAACCAGAGATATGAAAAATTTTGCTCTATATGTATAATAAGAATTGTAATTTATTCTGCTGTAATATATAAATTTTAAAAACCTGTAGAAAGAAAAAAACAAAGTTCTTTAAATACAAATAATTTATTTAATTTAATTATTTATAATTTATGCTTTGATATTTTAATCTCTTAATGATTAAAAAAATAATTAGCATTAGCATTTAATTTTAATAAATTTTGGATTCAAATATATCTAGTATCCATAGATATCTCAATAGAAACTATTTTAAGACATTATTTCATTTTATGCATTTCTTCATTAAGAAGCCAACTGCATTTATTTACAGTAGCACCACTTATCTTTGGGGGAGATATATTGCAAATCTCAGTGCATGCATGAAAGCACAGATAATGTCAAATCCTATATTTACTAATTTTTTTTCTATTCATTAATACACAGATTTAATGCCTCTTTCATTTTTTCCTTTTCCATTTTAACTAAGTATTTTATGTCTTTTCGTTTTAAAGTATGAGAATAAAACTGGAAATATTCACATATCCTTCTTTGCAATTTTATAGAGATTTGTTCTTATGACAGTTCTTAGCAATGTCAGCATATGATTTATTTCTTTCCTTATTAAATTAAAATCTTTCATCTTTCCTTTTAAAGGAAAAACTGTACAGTTTCTCTTTGAAATGTCTCAATTCCAGTATTACTACTCTTGTACTTTGGGGCTATTATTAAGTAAAATATATGTTACTTGAACATAAATATTGCTGCAATGTTACAGACAATCTGATAAACAAGACAACTATGAAATGACTAATGGCAAAGTAGAATACACTGAATAGTATGCTGGACTAAGGGATGATTTTTGTCCCAGGTGGGATGAAGTGGGATAGTGTGATATTTCTTCTTGTTACTCAGAAAAACCTTCCATTTTAAACTTAACATTTTTTTTTTATCTTTGAAATTGTCAATTTGATTGAATGTAACTGAAAGCACAAAAAACAAAACTTCAGACTGGAAATTTGCTGCTAAATTTACTGTCATTATGTCAGTGGTCATTTATAAGAAATATTACTTTAAAATTAATCAAAACTTTTTCATAAATATTTAAGAATTTACTTAATCTATATGAGCACATTGAGATCTATCAATTACACTACTTTTTTCATTGTAATTCCTGCAATTATATGATACTTTTTAATACTAAATCCTAAACTTTCTTAATTTTAAATAAATGCTTCTGTCATGTAATAGTACCTTCTAAATTACAATACACATTTTCCCTCCAAAAATTACATGCTTGACAAACTATATTCTAGTCTGTTAAAGGCAAAAAAATATGTTTCTGTTTAAAATATTATTTAAAGAAGTTTTTCCCAAATATTTTTATTCATGAAATTATTATTTGAATATTGTGCATAAAATATGATACTATTCATTCAAATGATCCTAATAAAGGAGAATCATAGAATTATGGTTACATAAATAATATAATTCATCATTTTTCTATTCATTTAACTATAGTGTTTATCAATAGAAATATATTATGAAATCTTGGCATAATTTTGCATCTGTATTTGAACCTACAAATACAATTCTCTGTGCATTTTTCCTTTCTTATTGAAAAATCTTTGAATCTATCTTCATCCAAAGTAATGAATTATGTAGAAATTTTTCAATTATATCCAATTTATTATTAATCCTGGAGGTGAAGGTGTAAATTACTCTCTCTGTCTCTCTGTTTATCGTTTCTATTCAGTGATCATTTTTACTTTTATTTGTTAGGACAGAGGAAGATGTGTGTTTTTTTCAATATGTAAATTACCAGGCCACATTTAGAATGTTTAATGTCATCTTTGTATGAGGCTTATATTTTGAAAAGCTATTGTGCAGAAATGGTGTCTGATGCAAACATCTTAATGGCAAATAAGCTGATTTTTAAGGGATGAAGTTGTGGTAGCACTTAAAAATGATATCTGGTGTGCATTAGAGAAAAATGCACATAACGTGTGATGAATCAATGAAAATGTAATAGACTTGTCTTTCCTATGTAATTATTTATTCAAAAATATGTATCCCTTTCCAGAAATAAAAATTTAGATGGATTGGATTGTCCTAATATATCTCTTTGGCTGTATGTAAGTAAGATTTTTAGCTATGAACCCTTATGAACAAGCAAGCAGATTGAAAATAAATTGATATGAATAATGGAATAATAAAGTTGTTATGGATGAAAAGGGCTTCTTTGAGGATGTATTTTATTCCCATGAATTGAAGTGGGGTGCATTTAATTTTTCCCCTTACCTATAATGCAAAGAAATATATAGCTTTCAATAATTCCGCAAAGGCACTTGAATTTACTTAAGTATGTCTATTTTCTTTTCCCAATGTGCTCCTTCTTCCCATCCTCCTCTCTTCTTCTTTCCTTCTCTCTCCCCTCTCCTTTCCCCTTCCAGATCCAGTGAATCCAATACAGGCATCTTTTGAGATAATCAGTGTCAAGAAAGGAGAAAAGAGAGCAAACCAATAAAGGAAGCTTGATGCTGTGAAAAGTTCCCAGAATATTACACATTCGAACCAATTACTTAATCTTAATGATTCTTAATTCTCTTCATGCAGAGTTATTTTAAAGAAAAGAAGTAATATGAAAAATAGAATCTGCCATGTCTTATGCTAAGTAAATATTTATGATTAAAGAGAAACATTTATGCATTTAAAAGCTTTATGACAAAATAAAAGAAAATTGAAAATTGAGGGATGCATCGACAGGAAGCCCTTTGTTCGGACAGCTTCAACACACAGTTTCCTAGTTAACTGCTATTTCTACAGCTAAAGCTTTCTTCTACAATCAAGATAGAAATACTAAAAGTAAAACCTAAAAGGTAGCCACATTTAGGAGCTGGATCAAAAACAAGACAATAATCTCAATTTCTTAAGGATAGTGGGAATAATAAAACCTATTTGTTTGTTCAAATATCTCTCTTCTTAAATGATGGAGGGTAATTAGGCTGAACACGAGTGGTCTCATGAAAATCTTCAAAAATGTACTAAAAATGAGACTGAGGCTCTGCGGCATTTATGTAAGCAATGAGAAACTACCACAGTTGGTAGGATCTGCTGGCATGCAGCTCTCAATATAAAAGGACCCAACCATTCTGTAAACGAACAAATTCCATGGAGCCCAAAGTATGTGCTGGGCATGGAGTCAGGCCCCCAAGATATTGACATTGTGTGTGTGTGTGTGTGTGTGTGTGTGTGTGTGTGTGTGTGTGTAAGGGGTGTTACTGTGGGTTTTATGTGTGGCCACAAGTGCAGGTTCCAAATATAACCTACTTAAAGAGAAATAGTATCTTCATTTTTCATGCTTCCTTGTAGGTGAAGGCTGATTATTACTTATTTCTTCACAAAGGACTTAACAAATAGTGGCTTGATAAACACCAGAAAGAGACTGCAGTGGTTTTTATTGGTTTTAAGCCCAAAAATATTTCTGTTCAAGAAATACCAGGCTCTGTTCACCAGCTGTCTGTACCTTTGATCAGGTGTCCACACATCTGACCTCCCAGCATGGACACTTCTTCTAGGACACCTCAATTGATTTTGACTAGTAGTCTATATCCATTTTATAAAAGGAACATTTCCTTCAGGGCAGATGTAAACATTAAAATAGTCTCACAATTCTGTCAGGACAATTACAGCTCTATAAAGGAAAGCAATTTAAGATTTCTCAGTTACTGCTACATGGCTATTTTCTCTAGGGAGAACTAACCTAAGCAGTCTTCTTAAGATTTCTGCAAGTGCTCACTTTGGCAGCACATATACTAAAATTTGAATGATACAGAGAAGATTAGCATGGCCCCTGCATAAGGATGACATGCAAATTCGTGAAGTGTTCCATATTTTATTTTAAAAAAAGATCTCTGAAATCTTGGACCTAATTATGGGCCTCAAAATTCTAATAGAGCCTACTGATATAAAATGTTTATAGTAAGATTTAGAAATTTTAAAGTCTGAGATGTATTATTTGAGAATGTCTGAATGAACACTATAAATAAAACTGATTATAACCTTTCATTGTTACCTGAAACATATGTGCATAGAAGTAAGTAATAAATTGTACAGTCCTGGCAGTTTCCAACCTCTCTATTCTACCAGCCTATTACATTCTTGTTTGTTTGTAATTTAATTATCTTTTCAATGATTGTTTTTCCCATATTTTTATTGGTGAATTATAATTATATATATTGATGGAATTTATTTTTATATACTTGTATATGCACACAATCTAACCATACAATCTGGCCAATATCACCTCCCAGCATTTCTCCCCTCCCTCCCTACCTCCCATCTCTTGGTGCCTTTCCTCTTTTGATATTCCTTTGATTTTTAAGAAAGTTCACCCTTACCTTTGCTTTCTTTTTTCCTCTCTAGCTTCGGCATATGAGAGAAAATATCTGACACTTAATCTTCTGAGTCTGACTTTTTTCACTTAACGTGATGGTCTATTCATCAAATGATTTTTATCTTTCTTTCCTGCTGTTTCTGTTGCTCCTGAATATCCCTTTGCTTCTCCTTCTTTCTACTTATCTGGTATATGGAGACTAACACTACAACAATTCTCTTCATTTCCAGTTGCTAGAAGTTTAATTCATTTTACAGTCTTTTATGACAAAAAAAGTTTATCTTTCATTACATACTGCAAATTAACCATAATAACTAAAATGTATAGATTTTGCTCCCAGATGTTAACCCAAAGACTCCATTCCCCTGCAGTTCTTCCCAAATATTTCTGGGATTCTTCTCTGAACACCTTTTAAGGGCTCACACATGCACTAACCATTCCAATCCTCTTCCACTGTTACCTTTTCCCCCAGATTCTCTGCCTGGCTGTGCTTTGAAACTCAGAGAACCTTCTGCCCCTGGTACCTGCTAATCTAACAGGCAAGAAACTGGATACTAACCTGTATATGCATGTGCTCTGCCAGAAGAATCACATTTTGTTGACTAGTGGATGGGTTGGGAGAGGCTAGGAAACAGAGTTTGTACCACACCCTCAGCAGGATCTCAAAATAATGCATCTTAGGTAAAATAGAAAAGAGAGAGAGCTAAAAAGAATAAGCAACCTCTTTCCTGATGTTGAACCAAGGTTGTACTGTTAAGGTACCCATTCTATTCTCAGAATCTCCCAGAGTTTTTTCCTTCATGGCACACCTGTGATCCCAGTGGCTCAGGAGGCTGAGGCAGGAGGATGGCAAGTTCAAAGCCAGACTCAGCAAAAGCTATGTGCTAAGCACTCAATGAGGTCATGTCTCTAAATAAAATACAAAAAGGGCCAAGGATGTGGCTCAGTGATTGAGTGGCCTTGATTTCAATACCCAGTGCCACCACCCCCCCACACACTCACACAAAAGTACTTCCCAGGGTTTTAAATGAGGATAAGTACAGAGTAAAGAGCTACTTTGTAGAACCTTCCTATTATTAAAAATTATTTAGAGAAACAATAGTTTAAAAAACATTTCTGGATCCATTCCCAGGTTTTATCTGATTCTCAAACTTAAGTTACTTGACAGTAACTGTCATTTTCTTAACATTTAAGACTCAGTTGCAACATCACTGTGAAAGAATTAAGAAATGTGAATGTGTAACCTATGTGATTCTGCAATCTGTATTTGGGGTAAAAATGGGAGTTCATAACTCACTTGAAACTATTGTTCGAAGTATGATATGTCAAGAGCTTTGTAATGTTGTGAACAACCAATAAAAAAAAAAAGAATTAATCCTGTAGCCTGTGGCACATGCCTGAAATTCCAGTGGCTCTAGAGGCTGAGGGAGGAGGATTGTAAGTTCAAAGCAGCCTCAGCAACTTAAAAAGACACTGAGACCCTGTCTCTAGACAAAATATTTAAAAAAGAGCTGGGGATGTAACTCAGTGGTTAAGTACCTCTGGGGTCAATCCTTGGTAACCACCCCCAAAAAATTACCCCTATATCAGAGAATGTGTGTATAAGATTTCTGTAAGGAACATAATAGCTCACCTGTTATATAGTAAAAAAAAAAAAGGCAGCCACCTTTATCATCACTGTTATGCACACATTTATCTGATGTGTACAGCTTGACCTAATCAGTTGTGTGCACAATTTGTTTTTCTCATTATGTCTCTTGGATCTATGTAAATTTTTGAAAAGCCTGTTGTAGTCAGCAGGCACACCTAAATCTCAGGGGTTAATACAGTCTAAAGCCAAATTGATATTTGCACTCTATTTTAAAATCAAGAGCCACTGAGCTACATTTAACATGTCTAGAAACAAAACCAATTTCTCATAAGGCTCTTATTCCATAAAACTCAAATATCTGTAAAAATGAATTCACTCAAGATATTGATATTGTAATGATATGACAGGAGAAATCATTAAGCATAAGTCAATCACAACAACTGTACCCTTTCACCTACACATCTCTGGCACATAGCTAACATCATCTTGAAGGGTTTTTATCCTGTAAATAGAAATAATCATTCCGCTCATCTTCTGAATGTGCATTTATTAACTCATTCAGCACCTGTTACTGAACTTTCATTATGTCATATGCTGTTCTGGGCTGAGATGCCTTCAAGAAGATAAGTAAACAAAGCAGAATATTTTGAAGTGGAAAGAGATAAAATAAATCTTTAATAAATCAAGGAAAACAATGAATAAAAACAAATGAGCTAGAAAGTACCAGGGAGGAATATGTATTATGATGAAGTATGTCTGGATGGGAAATAATGAGGTCACAAAATATCTCTCTGAGGGAACTATAATTAAGATGAAACATATATAATAAACAGAAACCAGCTGCAGACCTGGTGAAAAATCAGCCTAAGCAGAGCAGGCCTTACACAGAGTATGTTGATGTGTTTGAGAAATTAAAAGGGGACTCATTGGCTGGAATCGAGGGAGAGGAGAGAAAAGGTAAGAGAAAAAAAATGTGACAATTTTGGAGGTCAGAAGTTTGGAAGCCTGAAATGTTTGAAGGCCACTGGGAGTCTTTAAAAGTGATGTGACTCATCTGAAAACCATTATCTGGGTGGAAGAATGAAAGTTTCAGGGTAGGTACAAGGCTTCCATGATTTTCGATGTTCAAAGAAGTAACAGTTTGTTTTAAAGATGAGAACACTTGTTGATGTGGGCAGAAGTTATGGTCATTTATGGAGATAAGGTATGTAGAGGTATGGAGGAGGAATATACTTTCTCTTGAATGCACATTTCCAAATCAAGGACCCTTTACTAATGTAGATCTCTTTCCTCTTTCAGCCTTCTCTCTCTTCTTTAAGAGGAGGTAAATATAAGAGATGATGCTAAAAGGAAGGCTTCCCTTTTTTTTTCAGCTTTTCATGTCACAAAGCAGGTTAGGCAAAGGTGTGGCTTCAGGTTAGCCTGTGAGCTGGAGTAGACACAGGAATCTCACTGTGATACTACAATTAAGCTGTGAGCTCCAATTTAAAATTGATAAACCCTTCAATTATGTGACTCCAGCATCCCTCTTTGAATAGATTTAAATCTTGAGAAAATCTGTAGAAATATTGGGTAACTCATGTATTTGGGGAAATTTGCAAGCAAAAATTCGGCCTGAGAGATAAGGTTTGAGAGATATGTAACTGGATATTTCAAGTATAATCATGAAAAAATATTAAATTCCAAGAATATGCCAAAGTAGAGAAGAAGAGTTTAGAATCAGTATGTCTTTACTATTAAAATGAACACATGGGCTGGGGTTGTGGTTCAGTGGAAGAGCATTCACCTCACATGTGTAGAACCCTGGGTTCAATCCTCAGCACCATAGAAAAATAAATAAATAAAATAAAGTTATTGTTTCCAACTACAACTAAAAAAATAATAAAAAAAAGAATGCATGTCCTTATCACTTGAAGAAATATATTTCATGGATAGGCAACATGAATCAAAATGGGTTATAGCACAATCTCTCAATATCCTTATACTTTTTACACAGAAGAGATCAAACACTCCAAATCAGATTGGGTGTCATCAGCCCAAATCACTGAGAAGTTCTCTGCTGAGTCATGCCATCCTAGAGTACCTTCTAGTAATACTTCTTTCATATTCTCCATTAGCAATTCATCCTTAGCTTGCTCTTTGTAAATGATTTGATCCAAATAAAATTCAACTAAAAATCTCAACACTTCACCTCTGACTCACACACAGAGTACACTGTCATAGTAATTGAAGACATCTGTCCTATTGAACAATGCAGGAACAGGCTTGTGCAGCTTAATCTCTCACACTGATTAAATTATTGCCTTTTGTGGAGCTGAGCAGGAATGAAGGCTGGGAACAGAGGAAACCTTAATTTGAAGAGATGCACTTCTGCATACTGTTAATATTCCATGCAGTCATTATTTTTTTATTCAAACATATCAATCATCAATAAATCTCCAGAAAATATTAACTTTTAATTTCACCTTACCCATAATTATTTATTTACATGAATGGGTAACATTAAATAAAAGACTGGCATACTGGTTTCCAACAGAATGGGTTATGATTTATCTTAATTATAAGATATTTATTTTTCATTATGGTCAGTGTTCTGTCAAGTTCATAACTAATATGTCTTAATAAATAAACAGTGAGAAATAATCAAAATAATGGTTGTTTAAAATGCTCATGCTTTTTTTAAAAATAAATATAGGATTTTCCTCAGATAGCGTTATTACAGAGAAAGAAGCTCTAATTTTTTATAATAATTTTTGGTAGTTGAAAATACAATTAAAATGATGTTTGTACTAGTGAATTTAGAAAAGGATAATACTTTTTAAAGATTTTTGATCTCTTGAAATGAAATAATAACTTAAAAATTTTAAACTATTTCTTTTATCTTTTTCACAAGGAGTTTCATGCAAAAATTAAACCTATCAATATATCAGGATTTGATTAAAGAAATTTTAGATCTACATAAATCAATTAAAGAAAAAATAAATAAATAAAATAAAGGTATTGTGTCCAACTACAATTTCCTCTTTCAGCCTTCTCTCTTCTTTAAGATGACATAAATTTAGGAGATGATGATAGGAGGAAGGTTTCCCTTCTTTTCAGATTTTCATGTCAGAAAGCAGGTTGGGCAAAGATGTGGCTTCAGTTTAGCCTGTGAGGACTGGTGGTGTCTCAACCCAGAAAATTTATCTGGTTAAAATGTTTAGGATTTAAATTTTACTAGAAAGCAGCCTACATATGAAGATGGACATCAAAAATTACAATATTATAGAATGGCACATGCCTCACTATATATAAGATTTAGCAACAGACCAGAGATTAGAAGGATCCTTATGGAGGGAACAGACAAGAAAGGAGATATAAAATTATATCTGCAATGAGTTGTGAAGGATGACTAAAAGTTTTCTTAAATCCAAAGACATTATTTTTTGTATAACTATGATTTATTTACCATCTGCAGATAGTAGCACAGAGAAAATATTTCCAACCTCAGATGGAAACAATATTAAAGTCTTATATTTATAACATTCTTAGATAAAGGTTTTTAAAAATGTGAAAATTTTAACTTCATTACAAAGATTTTGTATTTTCAAGGTAACAGTTGGTAAAATCTTTCAGGGTAAATATGTATATAAAGCAATAGGGTTTACCTGTTCAAATAATTTAGGGAATCTGAAAAAGAAATAATTAGGAATATAAAGTACGAGGAAAAAGTATTAAGGATCCATATCACCCTAATTATGTAAAGTAACTGAATCTTTACTTAATCAACATCTACTGAGTTTCTGCAAGAGACCATTTCAGACTTCTAAAATACCAAAATGAAAGCAATTTTCTTTCATTTTAGAGTCTACAGTGTGGTTAGGAACATAATTTGCCTTGTCATTATTATGCGGTGCAGGACTATGGCAGAGATAATCCAAAAAAATCAGAGGTAGGGACACTAACAAAGAAATGGAGAGCCAATCAAGACTTCATGGGAAAAGAGTGCTTGATGGTAAGGATGGAAGAAACTTGGAGGAGCAGCTTAGGTAAATAAAATAGCAGGTACTGATGCTCTGATTCAGGAGACCAAACTTACCATTAGCAATTTTGAAGAATGTTTAATATGAAGACATATTTCTTGGGGAATCTTCCAGGAAGAAGATCCACATTTCATTTTAGAGTGTTTAAATCTTAAATCATTAGGCCATATTTCATTTTTGTGAGAGTGTGTATGTGTATGTGAATTGCATCATTTAAAGTACATGAAAAAGGACTTTCATAACATCAACATATATACTGTGCTAGCATTATTCTAGAGAGAATGATATTTTTTATTCCTAGTGCATGAAATTATTCACTTAAGGTAAAAAATAACCTATTACCTATATTAGCAAAATAAGTTTATTACTACCTACTAAACACAATTTCTTCTTAGATATTGGTTGATGCATTTAGATGTTAGGATCCCAAGGCCTGGCCTAGGACATTGAGGTGTCTGCCACTCCTCAGGAATAAGGAGTATTGAATTTGAACTTAATCTCTTTAAAAATCTGTTCATTTTGCACTAAGCCAAGATGCATGAAAACAAAATCTATACTATCATTAATGGCTAATATTTATTAAGCCACTTACAACATGCTCTTCATCAATGATGGACTTCACATGTATTTATTCATCCAATTTTCACAACTACCTAGTGAGATGGAAACTAAGCACAAAAATAAATCAAGGATCATGTGCAAGGTAGGCAGTTCGTGAGGCTTCCCAACCTGGCATTTGACTTTAGGGGAAGTGCTCTTGTCAGCTGTACAATACAGCCTCTCTGTCAACTATCCATGCTAAATTATACATAGGACAATGCCATCTATATCATTAATGCCCTAAAGAGTAGTAATATATGCTAAGATACTATGCAACTAAACTATCAACAGAATACATGAAGACAAAGCAATCTTTCTTTAGCACCTCTTCTTTGCAGATAACCTGAGGTGTTTTTAATAGTATTAAGTCTGAATCTATGTTCTATACACTAAATACTCTATACTATCTTTCTACATATTCAGTAGTCTACATATGCTCTGTACTCTGACCCAGTTTATTTTGGTGTTTCCCAAATGGAAACAGAGTATGGATTTCAATTTCATGGAATTCAATTTCAGTGTTTATGATTTGACCTAAGCCACTCAACCTCTCTTGAGTTTCAGCATCCTATTTCTAAAATAGAAATAAAGTGGTACATATCTGACATTCTCTGTAAATTCAACAATACAGTGGAATAGGATTTCTTACTTTTTATATGCATAAAAACATACATTGGAACAACTATCTCTGTTCAAAAATATCTTTACAAAAGGTAAGGAGACCAGGTGAGAGATGAAAACACCTGGGTATAGCAAAGATATATTATTATGTGTTGCATAACCACAATTTTTTGGTCAATGACAGGCCACATATACAACAGTATTCCCATGAGATAATAATGGAGCTGAAAAAATTCCTGTTTCTTAGCAAGACCCTTGAAAATATAATAATGAAATGTGTTTCTCACATGTTTGCGTGATGCTGGTGCAAACAAACCTACTGTGCTGCCCATCATATAAATGGTAGTACAGATGGTATAGGTATATAATGCTTAATACTAAAAATAAATGACTGTGCTACTACTATATGTAGTTTCTATACCATAGTTTTTTATCATTAGAATATACTCCTTGTGCCTATAGAAACAAGTTTATCATAAAGTAGTATGCCATGTTATATCTGTAACAACTTCATACATTTCATGTTTATCATGTCTCTTGATTATATCCAAAGACCACATCAAGTGATTGATCTATGCTAGCTAGGTTTATGTAAGTACAAAGTATAATGCATATATAGCAACACAATCATATAACAATGCATTTATTAGAATGTATTTCTGTTGTTAAGTGACGCATGTATGTAAGGAAAGAGGCTTTGAAGGATATAGGAAGGACTGATTTATTTTGCATCATGTCATTATAACTCTCAAACTACAATCAGAACAAGCACTAAAAGAAATACACTTCAGAGATGGGCACAGTGGAGTGCATCTGTATTTCCGGTGACTTTAAAGACTTAGGCAGGAGAATCACAAGTTTGAGGCCAGCCTGAACATCTTAGCAAGACCCTGCCTCAAAATAAAATGAATAAACAATAAAGCTGAGGTTGTAGCTCATTGTTAAAATGTCTGTGGGTTCATTTTCCAGTACCAAAATAATAATCATCATCATAAACAATAATAGCAATAATAATAACAAAAATACAAACACACATACCCCTCCAGGTGGTGGAAGGAGAAGGAAATGAGACCCAGGTTTGAATTCAGAGACCAATACCAGTCATTCCTAGTAAAATCCAAGTTCAGAAGACTTGCATAGCCCTGAACTTCAGGCTGCTTTTGGAGAATGAGCCTTCAGACTTGACTTGGTATCAGGTTGGATCCCATGGCCATAGGCTCCATGTCTGCCTAGCATACTTGGTGTATGAGATACTTCAGTGTTGGTTGGACTCTTTTATCACCAGATTACCAGTTGGCCTAAATGCCAGAGTGACCCTGTGCCAGGTCAACCCCACTGAATTTGGCTACAGATTTGTCCCAAGGTCAAGAGAGCTCTACTGATCCATACTCTGGGATGCCTCTCATGTTTCCAGACTTCAGGATTACCAAGCCTCAGGCCAGCCACTGCAGCCCAGGTTTATATTACAGACTATCCCAGAGTCAGCTAGGTGTATATAACTGCTACTAAATCTTCTCTTGGGTCCACATTAGTGACCCTGACTTCAAATAAAATGACATTACCCATGTACTCAAACTCTAAGCCTGCACTGTGCCAGAATAGCCCCCTTGACCTATTCTCTATGCTAGTCCCTTAGTCTCAACTTCCATCAGACCCATGCACATGTCTTCTCAAGGAGATTCAGAATCTAGTCCTTTACCAAGAGATACTATCCCTTTACTGGCCCCTATAAATATACACTTCAAGAACATGTCCATGGAATCAAAGTCCTGGCAAGACTATGGCAAGTCTTCATTGACATGCAGGCCAGTATCCGTGAACCCCATACATTCAGCCTGCAGATGAGCACCAATGGACCCATAGACCAGCTAATCTCCACAGTTCTAGACTCCAGGAGAGGATCCCATAGCTCTATGTATCAGGCTAGCAGGTTGACCCCAGGATCTAGGTCAGTCACCAGGGACCTAGGTTCACCCTGGTAAACCCTAGAATGAGTTACACCTCCTTAGACTTGGGTTACCCAGGTTCTGCTGGTAACCTCTGCATACCCAGGTTTCAGGCTGGTTCCTGTGGATCTTAACCCTCTGCCTATGCCTATGGACTTAGGCTCCAGGTCCATTCCCATGTAATGCCCCTTCAATCTCAGGCCCAAAGACTACACTAACACCAGGTCAATCCCCATGAACCAAATTTGCAAGTCAGTCCTGAAGATACAGATTCATCTCACCCTCCACAGATTAAGCCAAAGGTTTTAATTTTAGTGGTACAGGTTTCTGGCCCAGTGCCACCAACTCAAGACACCAGGCCAGCATACCATAGGAATCTGACATTGGCTAAATGTTGACCATGCTACATAGCTTGCCCAGAACTTCTGAATGGGCTGATTAGAGAAGACCTTCCAAGACAGAGTCATTCTTCAAAAACTGAAATAAGATCTTATTTCTTCAAAAGGGCAGATGTAAAAATAGAGAAAAAAAATACAAACAAAAACAAGGAGACATAATACCACCAAAATAATGCAATATGCTAGTAACTGACCCTGAAAAATTGGAGATATACAAAACTGTCTGAAAAATAGTTCACATAAATGCATTAAGAAAATTCAGCAAATTTCAAGAAAACTTAAGAGAAAAAAGCCAATAAAATCAGGAAAAAAATGAACATTCCAAATAAGAATTTAACAGAGATGAGAAGTATAATGAGTGAAATTAAAATGCAATATAAAGTATTAGCAACAAAAATGATTGAGAAGATAAGACAGCAACAAAAGAGCAAGTATTCAAGTTATAGAAGTTTAATGAAAGAAGTTAAAAAGGTTATTTAAAGAAATAGAAAATTTTTAGATTCTGGGGATAAATACAAATGTTCAAATACATGAAGGTGAAAGATATAACTTATCTCTCAAGAAAATAGAAAAAGAACTAAAGTAGTCTGGCTTTAGAAGGAAGGAAACAATAAAGATCAGAAAGAGATAAACAGAAACTGTAAAAGTGATAAAAAATCAATGAAACTAAAATTAGTTGTTTGCAAACATAAACAATGGTAAACTTTATCTGAACTAAAAAAACAAGAGAAAATGCTAATATGTAAAATCATAAATAAAAGAGAGGATATTACAAGTGACTTTAGAGAAATACAACAGGTCACAGGAGACAAAACTTATAAGTATATGACAATGAATTGTATAACCTGGAAGAAATTAATAAGTTCTTAGGAATACATAGTGTTACAAACAAGACTGAATAAAGAAAAGACTTGAACATCTGAACAGATCAATAAAAAATAAAGAGAATGAATTAAAGAGATTAAATAAAGAATAATAAATTATCTCCCTTAAAAGACAGACCAGGGATTTCAAGATGGCAGACCAGAGGGAGTCAGCATCCTGTGTCACTCGATGACCCATATCTCACCTAGTTGGAATATTGCATCTCAGAGTGTGTAAGAGAATCCCTATATAGCTGATTTCCACAGAAATCACCAGCACCCGTGACTCCCGAGCAGGGCGTAGAGCCTCAGCGTCAAGCAGCACTCCAGACCTCTGGGTCCCCAAAGCCAAAGCCCAAAGTTCTAGCCCACACAGGGCTCTCAAGCACCTTAGCAGAATCACCAATCAGCACCTCTGCAGAACTCCAGACTGTTCTATTCTCATGCAGGTCACTTGGCTACTACCTATCCACAGCATAATGCCATCGTCCAGCTCCCCACAGCTTTCCAGACACCCCGGCACTGGAAGAAGACCAACTCCATCTTGGATAACTTTTCTCACCATATTTCATAAGGGCATCCCTCAGAGTGGTGCTCCATCTGGCCAGGTACCAAGTATCCAACACCCCCAAACCAGTGGTGATAACTCAGAACAGTGACCACTCAACACAAAAACAGCTCCCAGTTAGGCAGGTGTGCAGTGCAACGAGCGTGCCGCCCAACTGGTGTGAGTCTGTGTGTAAGAAGTCCTGTAGGTTGGAACTGCGAAGTGAGAGGGGAGGGGACTAAAGTTTGTAGCCTAACCAAGAGACCAGGAACTGGGAAATGTCTAGGCAAGAGAGGGAGACTATACCGGGCACACAACTCAGACAAGCGATCCCAAAAAGAGACCCATGAGGTGCACTCTCCTTGCAGGGACTTGCAAGTGGCACTCCCCACTTCCAAATGCTCTACATCAAGACGAGACTTCCCATCCTGGTTACCTACACCATTCTGATGGCAGAGACACCAGCTTAAAAGAGACAATGTCACCTATTGGATAAGAAGAGAAAAAGAAGATATGGATCTCTAAAACTAGCAATAACCCTGGTTTTTCTTTTGAGTATGTTTTTCTTCTATCTCTTCTACCCCCTTATCCCCCAGCCCTCACATTCCCAATATATGTGAAAACAGAACTTTGCATTAAATAGGATTTTGAGGACTGAGTCATCTGGATAATTTAATATAGAGGTATTATATTTGCCCTTTTCCCTTTTTTTCCCTTTTTCTTCTTTCATTTTTCTTTCCCCTTGCAAATTTTACTATTTTAACATCTTGTATTTTTCTAAATACATGTGTGTTT
Source organism: Ictidomys tridecemlineatus (assembly GCF_052094955.1). Taxonomy (NCBI): domain Eukaryota; kingdom Metazoa; phylum Chordata; class Mammalia; order Rodentia; family Sciuridae; genus Ictidomys; species Ictidomys tridecemlineatus. The sequence continues at coordinate 82,013 of NW_027521425.1, forward strand.
GTTATATGTACTCTTCTGTCTTTCAACGTACCTGGTACCTGGTCAGATGGAGAACCACTCTGAGGGCTGCCCCCATGAAATATGGTGAGAAAGGTTATCCAAGATGAAGTACAGAATACTTCCTGTCTATTCCCTTGCTACTAACTCTCTTCATTAGATTTCTCTGTCACACTCCCTCAGATATATTAACTCTATATTCTCAATCCTATCCCCTCCAAATCATTCTACACCACACTTGCTGTTCATTGTCCACTGTCTGAATCTGTAAACATTTTTACAAAACTACTGATTATATTTTAGACAATAATTGAATCCAACATTTCTATACATTTAGACTAAACTGTAAATGTCTTAATAACAACAAATTGTTACAGGTGGTATATTGTTGATATTAGGATCTGTTAACATTGTCCTTTGCCACAAAGGAGAGGTCTTAGAACCCTACAAGAGCAAAGCAAACCTATAGGGTAAAAACAATAACAATCTTGACCCACAGAGCTGGAAAGGAAGACACATATATTATAATTATCTTCCTTATACTTAAAAATACTTAGCAGATGTGTCTTAAATATATAGCATACAAATATGAGTAAATTTCTTTGTAATTCTTTAGAAATCATTATGAGATTGTATTGCATATAAGAAATAAGTTTGGGGAAAAAAGAAAGAAAGCATGGGGGGCAACTTCAGTATATATATATATATATATATATATATATATATATATATATATATATATATATATATATGAAATAAGTTTGTGAATCCAAAAAAAAATTTAGAAAATGCCTATTTCAACAAAAAACTGTGACTGTCAGTGCTTCTGTGTTGTAAGTGGAGAAAAACTCTCTCTATACTTAAAAACCAACATAATAGTAAATAGAATACTGACTTTATCTGAAAGAGTTCAGCAGCATTGCATCAGGCTAGGCCCCCCTTGGTCCTCTTGCTCCCATAGGATTCCCTGTAGGAAAACTCTCCATGAAGAACAATGCAGGTAACTCTGATCCATATTCTCATAATTTCCTTCAAAATGAACCTTACTTGCTATCTCTGTACTGGTATCTTACTTGGTCATTGATTCACCTATGGACAAAGATTTGATTCTAAATAAATTTATTTGTTCATCTGTATCTGATGTGAATGTATATTACATGAATTGAAATACATTATAATGAATAGACCTAAGTAGTAATGGAATACAAAACCCGATGATGGACTTAAAATTGTTTCTCTGTTTTCCACAGGTTCACCAGAAAGAAGTTTACTGTTAAACGATTTTCCATCAATACAACCCTTTACTTCTGTGCACTTTTATTTAAGTCAATTAGAAAAATTCACTTTACATTTGGGTTAATTATTTTATTAATTTCTCACTGGATAGGTGAAACTCTTTGGCAAACATCTTGTATGCAACTTTCTGTAATCCTCTTGATAGAGTCTGCCTTTGTATTTCAGAAAAAATTTTCAAGAACTGATAAAAAGAAATAATTTTCCCCTCAAAATAAATAAGGAATCAGAAATAATTACATAAAGGGAGTAAAATTTCAAAGATTTCTAAAAATCTGTCTTTGATAAAAGACTTTTATTAGGGATAGAGCTTAAAACACACTAAATTCATAATTTGGTTCAATTTGGAAACTGTTCGCTGAGAATTTGCTATGCAAACATTATTCACTTAGGGGATGTGACAATTGCAAAAAAATGGTAATATTAGGAGGCAATTAGGAGCTAATGATAATTAGGGGGTAATTAGTTTCCATGTGGTCTACTGAGGGTTGGATAGAATTAGGGAAATCTACCTCCTATCAGGTACATGGCTAGAACGAATACATTAAATGGTATGTGTGTGTTTATAAAGGTAATTTGACAATATTTAATTATAGGAAATAATGGTCATAATATTACAAATAGAAAATAATATAAGAGTAAATTATAATGGTTATAGATGTATAAATTTAGACCAGGTAAAATAGAAACACAGTAGAAGTGAGAGTATTCTTCCAAAACAGAAGATGAATTTGTTTTTTAATCTAGCACTCTTTCTGAAGAAAATGTTCTTTTATTGTCCAAAGGAAAAAAAAATGTGTTCAGATACACTCTTTCTGTGAAAACCTTTGTGTTTTTCTTTTATTATGCAGTCTAGTTATCTGAAATTAGATGAGAAGCAAGACTCAGAATGTTAATTAGCACTAAGCTCACATTTACTATAACTGAACCATTTAGTATTTTTGGCCACACACATTTTCCATTTAATTTTCACAAGAGACAAAAATGGCAGCTCATCAATATATGTTGTGCACAGCAAAGTGCTGGTGATCCAAATATTAAATTGCTTGTGGCATTCTTACTGGCTCTTGATAAGATTAATTTATAATTTTAAAAGAGCCACTTATTCAGTCTTAATGTACTGTTTGCTAAAACTTTCAGGAGTCATTTTTGAATATCTGGTCTTCTCTCCATTTCCAGCCATGACCATGATCACTTGTCTTCACAAAGACACCAGGATTCTGTTGCTCTGTGGCCATACACACATTAAGTTTAAAATCTATTAGAATATCTGCTCTCTAAAGAAACCCATACTGTGATTTGAAAGGTGAGTAAAAAGTGTGATGTCTTTGTTCAACACCTTTGGTGAGCTGTTCTGCAATCATTTCCAATTACCTGAACCATGTGTACAACAATCAGCCTCTATGCTTTAAAGTTAGAACGACTGGGCTTTCACCTCAGGAAAGCTTTATTAATAGTGTTTCTTTGAACTGCCTTTAATTTTTATCTGTATGGTCAAGTTGCACACAAACTGAAAGACAAATAGAAAAGACAGGCTTAAAGATTCCTAAATGGCCACTCTATAGTCAAAGATGTAGTGGTAGAAGAATGAGGATATTCATGATATAGAAAATATTCACTAAATATATTACCTTAATTACCTTAAATATAAGTGAAGTTCTCTGCAATCAAAGGCACAGTGTACCTAAATGAGTAGTTAAAATAAATAATTTATATGCTGCCTAAAAAAGACTTTCTTTACCTGTAAGGACATATATAACCTGAAAAGGAAGGAATAAAATGTTCTTGCCAATGGAAATCAAAAGAGAACAGGAGTTGAAAGAAAAGTGGCACAGGACTAATCACACACACACACCTGAGATAAGAAGCGGGTTTATTTTCAGGAGTCTGACAAGGCTGCTCTGCACACAGAAGGGCAGAAGCAGCAAGGGAAAGAGGTCAACAGCAATTCCCCCTTGAATGTCATCATTTACATGGTGAGAGTGATACTATGCTAGAATCAGAGCCACAGGCTAGCGGTGTATTTATTCTTTACTGACACAGTGAGCATCCCCTGATCTTGTGAAAGGCATGTTTGTTTCTTGGGAACAGAGACAGGTAGTTTTCCTGTTTCTCAGAGAGGGGACAGGGAAACTGGCATGTCTCTTTATCTTCTCAAGGAGAGAACAGGGAAACAAGTTCCTCCCCATTGCAGGGAGGAACTGGTTATCTTCTCAATGAGAGAACAGAGACAAGCACTTCTCCATGCCAGTAGGGTTTTGTTTTGTTTTGTGTGACAAACACAACTTGGTGAATATTTATTTTGAAATTTGAAAGTAAGGGTAAGCAGAAGAAGCAAAAATAAACACAGAAGTCATTATATATATATATATATATATATATATATACACACACACACACACACACACACACACACACACACACACACACTCACACACAGGTTGTATTAAAACTATTTTACATCTCTATTTCAAAAAATATATCTACTAGATGAATTATAAAACATCTCCAAGATTAAACTATTAAACTATTTAAAGGGAAAAAATACAGTTTACCCATTGGAATTAAAATTCCAAATTTTAGTTGTATTTTTTGTTGACTACCTTTGTTTTACTGTTTAACAGAAAGAAACTATTTTAGGTCCAAAAATTTTTTACTCAACATTTAATTTCCAAAATAATATAGAATTAATCTAAATCATATAGCAAAGAATTCTGAAAAGTTAATGCACAATGTGTCACATAATCTTTAATAATATGCACAGTACCATCTTGTATATTGGTTTCTTTTATGCTATCAAAATCAGGTATATTGTGAACTATAGTTTTGTTCAGTAAAGAAGATATGTGATGTCCATCCATTTCTTTTTCTTTGGTTATTACCTGTTCTTTTAAATTATCTTTGTCCTCATTTGAGTCAGTAGAACCTTTCTGTTTAATAAAAGCAGGTTCCATTTTTGCTTCAGGTTGCTTTGATTTTCCATATAGCATTTGAGAAACATCAAGAGACTCTTGTTGAAATCCTGCAACTGAACCACAAGTATCTATTTCTAGTGCTTTAACTGCTATAAATGAATCAGAATCAGTTGTAGAGGTGGTAAAATGATTTACATTTTCTATTTCAGTTAGAGGACATTCTTCATTGAATTTTTTCCTTTCCTTGAAGCTGATCAGGATTACTACGTTCTTGTACCTCTTCGTGAATTTGAATCTTCTCATCAGTAACCTGAAGAACTTCAATTAATGGTGGGGACAGGGACATTTTCTGTGTAAATGGAGAGCGCAGGACCTTTTCAAGAAACTCATTAACATTTTCTTCATTAAGAAACAACTTTTCTTTCAAATAATCTTTGTTTAAACCATAGTACCACTCTCGCCAATGTCCATGGCTCTGTGGAGATTTAGCCAGTACTATCACTGCATTGTTTAAAGAAACACTGATCTCAGGTTCTTTGGTACTTAATTTATTTTCTGGAGCAAACTGCAAGAAGAAGGAATAAACCAAGTCTTGTGTGAAGAAGCCCAGTTTGTTCCAGAGGAGGTTCAGATTCCACTGAAGACTTTGAGGCTGAATGTGCAGCACTTGAATTAGCAAAGTCAAGGATTCCTCATCCTGATTACACTGCATAGGAGGACCCCAAAGGTTCCCTGCTCTCGTTCTGAGGCCATTCATTGCTGGATCACAAGTCTCGCCATCCGGGGCCCTCCAGGTCCTCGCATTTCTCTATACTGATATCTCCTCATGCACTCCCTCTTCCTACAGGAGACTCCTGGTCAAGGGCCAGAGATGAAGTACTAGGGGAGCACATGCCACCATCCCCAGGTGAGCTCCAAGTTCCTGGGGATGACTCCTCCTCTAGGCCTGGCAGCAACACCGAATGCCTACCCAAACCTCGCTCTTCTGGCTGGAGTTCAATCTCCTCCCCAGCGCATGCTGACAGAGACTCCACGCCACCTCGAGGGCACCTGGGCTGGCGATCCCAATGTCTATGGGGGCCTGCTTTCCCCACACTCCCAGTAGGTTTTATCTTGGGCTACTTTCTATTTCTAGGGAATAAGTACAGTATTCATAAATTAGGGGTGGGGAAAAGGAAGATAGCTGTAATTATGCTAACAGGAGTAGCTTATACTTTATCAGATAATATACACCTTAAATTTTAAAAAAACTAAAACAAGAGAAAAAGGCCATAGTATAAATATATGGGTTAATTCACTGGAAGGATATAAGAATTGTAAATATATAGGCACCCAAAATTAGTGATTCTAAACATTAAAAACAGGTATTAATAGATCTGAAAGGTGATTGGCTGCAATACAATGAAAGTAGGGGACTTTGATATACCACTTTCAATTATGGACAGATCACACAGAAAGAAAAATATAAGAAAATTTTCTATATAAAGTGCATTTTAGAACAGAATAGTTAATTTAACAGCACCTGAATACATAGTCATTTAAAATGCCCTTAGATCATTTTGAAGTACAGATTACATGTTAGGACACAAAACAAGAATTAATCAATTTTAAAAAACTGAAATGATTGCTGCAGTCTGGCCTGGCACAATTCAAGAGCCACTTATCAAGCAGAAACCAACTTTATTTTTAGAACACACGCCAGACCACATGAGCTCTTAAGGAATTCCCTCAGAGCCCAACTGCTACCACATCTTCCCACAAGCCTCTCAACCCTCCGACTCCTCCTGCTCTTGAGGCCAATTGGCTGGTTTGCATGGGCAGAGCCAAATAAAGCCCCCCAATGAGCAGCTCCATGGTCTGAAAGGGCGGGGAAACAGCCCAATAGCATCACCACAGAGGAGCCAATCAGCTGGAAACTAGAAGTTTGCTGGGGCCCCTTCGGCTGTGGCTCTCAACAAATAATATTGATTATCTTTTCTGAGTAAATGATATTGAAAATAGAGATTGATAAAGGAAAGGGGCTTGGAAAATTCACAATTACGTGTAAATTAAACACTATGCTCCAGAATAAAGAAAAAAATAAAAGTAAAAATCGAAAGTATGTTTAAACAAGCAAAACTGGAAACATGATATTCTAAAACATGGGATATAGTGTGATTACTTTGTAAAGGAAAATCACTAACAAGAAGTACCTACACCAAAAATAAGTGCCAGGCATGGGTGGTGCAGAGTGCAGTGGTGCACTCTTAAAATTCCAGAAGCTCAGAAGGCTGAGGCAGGAGAATCACAAGTTTAAAGCTAGCCCTATGCAACTGATATCCTGATTCAATTAAAAAAATAACAAAAAAGGGCTCGGAATGTCACTTAGTAGCTAAATGTTCCTGAGTTCAATCCCTTGTAGCAAGGAAGAAAAGGAATACCCCAAATAACCTAATGGTATACTTAAAGAAAAAAATAAGAGAGAAAGTGATAAATATCAAGAGTAGAAATTAATGATAATAACTAGAAAAAAGCATACAATATAAATGAAATTGAAATAATTTTGTAAAAATTGACAAAGCTTTAGCAAAAGTTACAAAAGAGAAGACACAAATAAGTGAAATTATAAATGAAAAGGAGACTTTACAACCGATACTGCAGACATAAAAAGTATCACAAGATACTACTATGAATATTATACCCCCCAAAATTAGAAAACAATACATGTTTCAAGAGATGCACAGGGACCATCCCATTTCATGGCAGTGCTAATCCAGTGGATTGAGGTGATTTCCCGCACTCCTTTCTATTGCCTCCTGCCCACAAGGCTATATCATTCACTTATTTTCAAGTCTCCCAGTTGGAAAGGTGCAGTAGGAAGCTTTCAGCTAATCAAATCACAAAACTTACTTTATTCTCCTGTGTCTATTACAGCTTCCCTCTGTGAACTTGAGAAAATCAGTCTGTTCCCTATTTTGTAGTTGTTCACTCCTTCATAATCACTGATAAATGTGATTTTTAATGGAGTCTGAAATTGTCCACACAGTTCTGAGATCCTCAGAGATGTAGTTAAATAAAAATATGTGTTACATGTTAGTGTCCAGCATAGACATACTAATGAAAAGAAAGCTAAATGGGAAATGAGAGTGCCATGGACATTAGGGAGAGTTATTACAAATTCCATAAGTCCCTTTTAAAGTTTAGATTAAGCCTGAGTCTTATTATTGAAAGTGCCTAATTCACTCAATCACATAAACTCTGGAGAGACTCTGACAGTACTGGGCCTCTTGGTTCCTTTTTCTTTCTCTAGATACCCTCAAATTTCATTTAGGTTTTTCACAAAAAAATAGTGTGTAGTTCAATGCCTCTCTCTTTTCCATATATTTTACCCTCAAATATAAACTCTCTTCTTAGTTTAAACATTTTATATTAGTAATGATGGATTCACTCACTGTGATATTTCACAATTATTGTTCCTATGAGAAAATGTATTATAAAATCAAGATTCTAGTCTCTTTTTAGAGGCAAAAAAGGTGTCAGTTGACACAAGACTGTAAGACAAACTAATGGGCATGTATGCATGATTGCTCACATATGTGTACCCACATACACTCAGTGATATACACACATAAACATGCTTACACACACCCCACTCCCAGTTAGATGCCTATATATATTGAGCTTAAAGAAAATCTCAGCTAGCAGTCAGACTTTGAAATCTTTTTATTTGCTTATGCTTTCAGAGTCGGTGTTGTTTTTATCTTCACTCCTTCCAGGTAATGAAAGAGATACCCACAATTTGTTAATGACATAAAAGCCCACCCCTGGCAAAGCCTTAATATCTGAACAGAGAATTGAATTTTTTACACAGCAAAATATAGAAGAATGACTATCAGTGGGGGAAACCTCTCTGTCAGAGGGAGTTTCAGATCATTTCAATGTTTATATTGGCAACTCAAGCATATTGACCTAGCAATGCAAATAGATGTACACTAGGAAATGCAGAAAAAAAATATTTGCACAGAATTGGAAAAGATTTTCTTGTGATCTGAGAAATGAAAATGCAGTTTTCTATATTTGGTAAACTGTATTGTTATTAAGAGAACCAACATTATGTAAAAAGAAGATAAGCAGAAATTGATTTGAATATTATTCCAGGGCAAAATAAATAATCACAAGGCATTCAACCTTTATAAATATGTGAAAAAATAGATTAATTTTCCCAATTACAAACTTTAATAATGACTTTTAACACATTAAATAGAATAATAAATTGATGGAAATGATAATCTATTAATATATTCTAAGGGACATTAATAAATGTGTCATTAAAGAAAGTAGAAGGCCTTAGAGAAGAAAGGAAAAATTCTGAGTTAAAGTTGAACACATATCTTAAAGACATCCCAAATCTTTAAAGGTTAATATATATTTTGAATCTCTAAATAGAATTAGAGTATACAATATCTTTTCAACTTTTTAAACCTAGAAATTGAGGTAGTAAGAGTTCTGAGGAATACATATATAACTGGATGTTTTCCCAATTAATTTAAACTTAGGGTTAATCTGAATTGCACATTTCATTCTACATATTCCTAGGATGGCCAGTGTTGAAACCTGATTATTTTTTAAACACATGAATAAAATATTATAGAAATGCACATAAAGAAGAATTTTGCTATGGTTGGATGAGTGTTCTCCAAAGGTCCATAAGTAAATCTGATATATGCAGATGCCATTTCTCAGTCTCTGTTAGATTGGTAGGCCCATGCTCCTACCATGATGTGCTGCCATGAATAGAGGTCCATATTAATGGACTTGAACTCCCAGAACTATAAATCAAAATAAACCTTATTTTCCTTCATAAGTAGTGTCTCTGGTATCTTTGTATGCTGACAGAAATCTTTCAAATACACCACTATTCTGTATTTCAGTACCTGAAAACTAGATCTCCATTGCTGAGGATTGCAGGTTTCTTACCAGACTTAATACTGGCTAGATAGTTCTTGAAAGAGGCATTACTAGGTGGTCTCATAATAACTGATGAAGTTGCCATGATCTAGATCCAGGAACTTGACTTTGTCTTGGCCAATATCATGATATCAACTTTTAAATTTCACTAATTTACAATGCCAAATAAAATTATATTAGTATGTAGTATTAACTCTTCTCTTTATAGATTAATCTATCTGGGATTGATTTAAAATCAGGAGATTTTTTTTGGTGGGCATGGAGTGAAGCTCAAAGAGCTAGCAATATGACCTACATTATGCATAACATCATATCAGACTCTTAGAGCCTTATCCATTCAATTGCAAAGGGGACTCTATTTCCAGGAGTTCTTCAGTATTTTGGCTAAAAACCTCATTTGAGCTAAATCCATGCTTGTAGTTATGACAATGCAGTTTACTCTGCAGAACCAGGGAGAGAAAGGATGTTGTACATAGATTTCACCTGAGCTACATCCTTGTGTATAGTTTAGAGGAACCTATTATTACTCCCTATAATATTTCATAATTTTATTTTATCCCCACATTCTGAGAATATATTACTATCATATCTTCTTACTTGGTACCATAGAACCTGGTAAATTCAAACCTGCTTAAAACTGCTAATTAACCCATGAGACTCTCTCTCTCTCTCTCTCTCTCTCTCTCTCTCTCTCTCTCTCTCTCTCTCTGTGTGTGTGTGTGTGTGTGTGTGTGTGTGTGTGTGTATGTGTGTGTGTGTGTGTGTGTGTGTTTTCCAGGTGTACAGGAAACACCTATATTTGTTAGGATTTTTTCCAGCCACTGTCAAGAGTGGGAAGGATGACATATGCTGGAAAGATTAAACCTTTGGGACTACTCCACAACTAATGATTAAAAAAACCTGCAGCCTCCTCATTCACAGATGTGACAACTCTGAAGTTTATTTTATGTGTCCCAGGGGTAACTTGCTTATTAATTGTATCATATATTAACTTCTCCACTGGTATACTTGGGATTGATCCCCAAACAAGATACTAGCATGTCTAACACTACTTGGGTCTCAAGAGTTGCATGGGAACACAGCCTCAGCCAACATGTAACTAATAAATATCCAGTTACAAATCTTGCCTAGACTCATAAATGTTTGCCTTTTCCCAATATCTCAGTTTGTTTTAAATTATTTTCATTATTTATGCCTGGACTTGTATAACTCTGCAGAAACTCAATTTGCTCATATATTATTGATCAATCCATAACATACAGGGGCTACTCTATCTTTCTTGGAAAAAAATCATATTTATCTCAAATGAGTCAAATTAACAACTATGGTTTGCTCCACATATAGAGCTCATTGCTTGTGGCATAAAGGAAGGAAAGCTAAGTGAAAGAATTCCCAACAGCTTGCAGATTGAACTCTGAAAAATCTCCATTCTTTTTTGCCCTTTGCTTTAACATGGATCAAGTTATTCATTTCTTTTTCAGATTACACTGCAGTTTCAATAGAATATAATTTTATGGTAGATTAATTTGCAATTTTTTAATCTGGGCAAAGGTAAAAAAATAATTACAGCATTGAATGACTCAGGCACCCACCTTGGACGACCACAGCTCTGTTTACTCATTAGAAAGTTGCATTTGTACTTTCTAAAAAACTGTAACTCTAAAATTTTAACTTCTATGACTCTGTCAAAAATTGTGCACAGTTATTTTGTTAAATTTATATAAATTATTACTATTAAAACCACAGGGACCGATTTGAGTCCCAATCCTAGAAGCTAAAATATGCAAGGTTATTTGCATATGTTTGCATTTGGAAATTACACATGTGCTAATTTTAGGCTAATGATGTTTTGAAAACTACAAGATTTAGGTCAGGACAGATCTTCAGAAAGAGTGTATTTCTATTTTATTTTTTGCTTTAAACTTAAACATCTGAATTGTGAATTTTATTGCAATGATTTCTAACATTGACATGAGAGAACAGAGTAAAGTTACATTCTGATTTAAAAGAATTGATAATTTTATTGAATTACCATTCTATATTGGAGAATAACATTTAAAAAGTGCTGTCTGCCATTGACCAAGAGAGACTTTGACATTTTACTTTGCAAGTTTCAATCTTTCCTCAGAAAATGAAAGATCAACTTTGAAATTGATATTTTCCCCATAGTCTGTAAGTAGAATATGGGTAAGTAAAGGATGGCTTCAAGGAAACATTTAATGACCTGAGAAAGAATTCTTGCAATTAAATTCTAAATGAAGCTCACCTTTAGGCCAGTCTGACACCTGATGGAATGTCCAGGGGCCTTGCTGTCCACTGCTCTCAGTGGTGTTGCAGTCCAAGAAGGCTTTCTGGATACTATTATGTCAAGTTTACCTAACTTCTCTCAGCAAGTACCAGTTTCTCCTATTTTGTTTTCTCAATTATTCAAAGATTTTATCTTTATTTCACTATCTTGCAGTAAAATTACCTTTGCTCTTCTTTAGGAACATCTGCCTGTGTTCCAAGTCCTTTTGGTATATAAAATGCCATTTATAAAGCTATTTTACTGTATAGTTCTGGACACAGAAAATAAAGAATTCTGAAAACATACTCAGTAGTGAAAAGCAATCAGTATTCTAACAGATTTTCTTAATTTTGTTTCAGATAAACATGAGACTCCCATGGACTATTTGCCTCACTGTTTTGTATGCTATAGAAACATTTCAAAGAAGGACTGAAGGAACGAATTCATATGCTTGGCACTCCTAAATCCCAGATTAAATAGCAGATCATTTTATACAGAATAATTATTATATGTATATTTTTTCAGACTATTTCCTGGATGCTACTCATAATTATCTTGCTAATTTAAGCTTCTCAATATCTGTCATATCTTGAATTTTGTCATCAGGTGATTATCAGAGATGTGTCTTTCTTTAATTGATTTTTGCATTTGCTTTACCTTCTCAGGGTTTAAATTTCTGCATATAGCAAAAATTAGGTGCCTGATAAAAACAAAGTTGTACTTACTGAGCACTTTTATTTGCAGATATTGTACTAAGTGTTTTTCACATTTTATCTTACCTAATTGTTGTACCTGAGAAGTCTCTATTTGATAACCACATTTTACAAATCTAAAAATTAAGGTCTCAGTTAAGGATTCTTGACCAAGGCTGCATAGCTAATTTCTGTACAACCCAAATTAATATCAAATACAATGATCTAAATAGGGAATCTCATCCAGTTTCTCAATTCCTCCGGAGCAAATAATTTAATGGAATATACTTGGAAAATATTAATAAACTAGAAATAAACCAGCTGTCATGATCCTCTCAAAGCTTACAGATGGCACCCTTCCACCATGTAAATACACATGAACAACAAAGATTTGAATATGATCCAGTGTCAATTAAAAGAAAATACAAAAAGCAGAACCCAACATGAGATTTCAAATTTGAAATCATATTTATCTTTCCCTCACAAATACCTTTTCTTTCTACAAACTGGTGTCAACTAGGGTGCTTGTTGACTATTTTCTTTTTCTTTTTGTTTTACACTATATTGCAGGTCATGTTTGTCAAAGATTTTCATTTACCTCTTATGTAACTGAAATGATCGAATGAATAATTTGTTCTTCACTGGCATATCAGGACATATGGGGATATAACACAAATGTTTCCCAGATGTGCTGCCAAAGTTTAAGCAACATGTAAAATGTAGTTTGGATTTAACTAAAGATACATATGGTCACTGCAATGTCTGTCAGAAAGGAAATGGAGTGAAAAGGGTTTCTACAGTTTGCACTGGAGCAGTTTAGGACTTGATGAAAGGAAGAAGTAAAAACTGGTTGATGTGTTTTCAAGCTAGCTTCAAAGTAACATAGAAGGATTACTTAGTAAATTCTGATATTTGACAATTGAGTATTTAAGAAGGTATTTATCGGCAATCATCAGTGATTCATAAGTAGAGACCCAGTATTAGAGCAGCCACTGCTTTAATTCAATGATGATTGAGGTGCTTCTATAGGTTCTGGGATGTGGTTATACTGTTGATGTTGTTATGTGGCAATCACCATCACGGGTGGTGATTCTAATCCCAAAAGCTCAAAAACTTCTTAAATAGGTTAACTACTTTTTATTTTATATATACAGCTGACTCTAGAAAAAATTATCTTCCATCCTTTTCCTACAGGTGACTTTAATATTTTAAAAAACAGTCCTCTGAGGCTGCTGCCACTGTTTCCATGTTCCTATTATCTTGCCACACTTAAATCTGACCTGTTGATTAGTAATCCTCTATTGTCATACTAGTTTCTGATGATATCTCAACAGGCAGAACCATTAACTTTTGGAATAATTGACTACTGGTAGTAGTCTGTTAGCATTACTAAAACCTAACTATATGAGCTCTATAAGTTTCATAATTAATTCTAATTTGCCACTTAGACAACACAGTCAATTTGTTTTTGTGTGCACTGATTCAAAGAAGCTTAGTATCTAAGCTAAAAAAAGATAAAAAGATCAATCCATAAATGAACACATATATTCCCCTATAGTTGGAGAAAAAGTTGATCAATCTTTAGGCCATTATGAAGAAACTCTGTTTCTACAAATTATTAAATTTTGTAATACTGAACAATATTTTCTCAAATATTTGGAAAGAATATGATCACTTTTTGAAACATAAAAAAATCATGAAGCATATTGCATGCACCTATCCTTTTAAAAAAATCACATTTGACACTTTTATATGACTGCCTTTCACCTATTTTCAAAGATATTTCTCTTTCATTCTTTTTTATGAAATGCAGAACTTCTCTCCAAATGTGTCTATATTTTTCTATAAGTATAATGTTGTTCTTAGCCAAAAGTATAGAATTATATTTCTATGGCTCATCTCCAAATCCTCCTGGTTTCTTTCAGTGAATTTGCTAATTGCATATTTTAGCTATCCATTTTCTTATCTTGGCCTTTGTGACACATTTTTACTAGATATTACATTTTCTTGTGTTTAGGTTTTATTTACATGAAACCAAAGTGTGAGTTGGTTTACTCATTGCAGTTTGTATACATGGTGCATAATAAATGCTGAAGTGAAGATTATCTTTTCTTGGAGCAAAACTTAAAACATGTGTTTCTTTGCCAGATCTGCTTTGACAAAAAAGAAAAACATAAAATGTTGAGCAGCATATGGTTTGGTAATCTTTCTATAATCCAATCTTCTTAGCAAAGTGAGATTATATTCTTTGCCTCTTTTTGTTATATATACCTTATTACTATTAAATTTTGACAAGTAAGAGCAAAGAAAACCCCATTTCAATTATTGAATTTGATAAAAGTGTGAGGTGTGATGCCTGTTTGTGTGTGTATATTATGGTTACCACATGATTTTGAACTTTGATACAATATGCTATATATGGCATATAATAACAATACAGATTTATTCTTAAAAATATAGGAAAGAGAAACAATCAAAAGAAGAAAACAAAAATACAATCCCAAATCTTAAAATATTAGTATATTTTTTCAAAACACCACTGTTCTTAAGCTAAATTCTTTTCCATAATATAGTTTCTGTTTGTTCTTGTCTCAGTACTTTTGCTATTTCAAGTTTATAATGTGTCAATACCTAATATTCAGATATCCATGCTACTCTATCTACTTCCCCACCCCACTGCCCATTGCTTTAAATTGAATTGCATTATATCTCTAGAAGACTCTTGTAAAAATTTTGTGCTATCATCCAACACAGAAAAAATTTCTACCTATGTATTTTCTGTTGCTTTGACTTCCCATTCAAGAAAAAATCCAGATTATACAGACCTTCTTCTGAGAGAAGCACCTACCATTATGGTTTTTTTTATGTTTGCTGACTTGCTTATTATGATCTATGCATCTTGTTCAATGACACTCCACTACCCCACCAATCTAGGAGCTGTTAGTGTCTCCTCACCTTCTAGTGCAGGCACCAGTCACCTTCTCAGCTATAAGAAATAAGCCTCCTAAACCTAGAAAGAAAGAACAAAGAAAGGGAAGGAATTGAGAAAGACAGGAAAGGAGGAAAAAATTAGGCTGGGAGGGAGGGAGGCAGGAAGAAAGAGGGAATTTCTTCTAATATCATCACCTTTCCAGTTTTAGGTTTTCAACCCACCCCAACCCATCACCAGCACATATAACTTAACCAAGGAATCTTTCTAGCCTTGAAAGAGCCTTAGTCTGACAGATGGCAGCAGAGTGGTCTCTGAAATCATAGCTGTAATACCGAGAGAAAACCTGAAGGTTTACACTCTGCATTGTCTGCATTCAGAATCCACTCTAGTTTGATCAATAATTACAATGATGCTGTTATTTTTAATGTTTATTTTTAGTTGTAGTTGGACACAATACCTTTATTTAATTTATTCATTTTTATGTGGTGCTGAGGATTAAACCCAGGCCCTCCCACGTGCTAGGCAATATTACTTAAAGTCTTTGTCACCACATTAAAATGCACAAAATTCTATTTTCTAAGGTTATCATTGTAGGTAAAATGTGAAGAATAAATTTGCAAAATCAAATAATTTATCTCTCAAAAGCTTCTGAAGAAATAATCTAGATTTTTTTCATTATAATATAGTTTTGGTTTGAAAAAAAAAAAACATTATCCTGATGAAAAAATTCTAAGATCTAATACTTCCTTTCTGTGAAATGTTTTTTTTTTTTTTTTTTATCAAAAGCCTTAAAATAAGATAAAGGCCACATGTCTGTTATTGTATTTTTTCATCATTTTTATATTGGTGCAAAATAGTTGTACACATTGGTGGGATTTGTTACAAATCCATACATAGACATACATCTTTAAATGTCTTACTGAGCATTGTTTGAAAGACACATTCAAAAACTCAGTTCTTTCAGTGATATGTTTTTGTCTCACTTACTGTTTATTATTTTATTAGGACCAGAAAACTATTAAGTTATATATTTTCGTCCACTAAAGATGCATATTTTTCTCTCTAGAAAAAAGAGATTGTTTTATTGCTATATATTATATTAATCAAATTTGTCTCTAATTTAGCAATATGATTCAGCATCCTTTCGAGATAGATGATAAAAACTACTGTTTATAAAGTTCTCAAACTATTGTACCATTTTGCTAGTTTACTTTTCTAATAGCTAAAAATCTTTGACATAGTTTCAGATTTTAATATTTATTTTTTAATTGTAGTTGGACACAATACCTTTATTTTATTTATTCATTTTTATGTAGTGCTGAGGATTGAAGCCAGGGCCTCGAATGTGCTAGGCAAGCATTCTACTGCTAGGCCACAACTCAGCCCTTATTTTCAGTTTTTTATTTGTATGAGATTCACTTTTTAAATTTTTGAAATTATATTTAGTATTTATATTTTAGTTTTCATGTGTGTCTACATGCACAAAATGACTAAATGAGGTTATTCAAGCAGTATTAATAAAATAATTCCATGTTTGTTTTAATTCTAAAAGGGTATACATGTAAGTATGTATGCATAATTGTACATGTATATTTATATGTTAAGAATATTAATACCTTTTATTAAAAGCCTACACAACAATTAATTTCTGAAATGTATTTGCTGAAAAAAATATTAAACAAAATAAAACATAGTAGTCATTCATCATGTAAAAAAGTGGTTTCTGATTTTTTCTGGCTTTACAAATATTAATGTGACATCATTGTATAAACTTAATAATTTATCCAATGACATATTTTTTTTGCATACTGCACATTTTTTTTCTAATTTTCTTAAATATTTGAATAACTTCCATTACTGGACAAAAGTTGGTTACCCTTACTTAACTAATGACTACACAAACCACCACCAGAGATATAACTGCAAGAATAAAAGTCAAAATCAGCTGTTGTTCCAGGCATATTTTTATCTATTCATTTCTAATCATAGTCAGGTGAATTAAACTGAAAATAATTGCCATAAAGTAATTTAATTTAAAACATTTCAATATTTAAAAAATGAAAAATAAATTATCTATTATTTCCCATCTAGGCATTTCACATGACATCACTCCTGAAGCTTAATCATGTTTTAATCTTTTTGTAAATCAAGTTATGTTTCATTCATTTTAATGGAATGAATGTAGAAACCCCATAGAATACATGAACAAGTCATCTTTTGTATAAATTTATGGACTTATTGTTTGATATTTAATAACAGGGATTTGCATTAAAAGTAATACAACTTTTAAAAAATTGTTTTTAAGCAAATTTAAGCAGTCAACACAAAGTTCTGTGCCACTTGATTGAAAAACCATGGGAAGACAGAGAAGTTACTAATATGCTTTCATAAAAGAGGAAGCCCACATTACATGTGAAGGCAAAGTTAACTTGGGTACTGATCTTGAGATTCTGATTATACAAATGCTGTTTTAGGAGACAAGATACATGATGAAATGACAATAAATTTTATTTATATCTCGTATGTATCTCATACACACATGATCTCTCATATTAAGAGAGCTTAACCAAATAGTATTAAAGCCAATTATTTTAAAAAGGGGAAAATATAAACCAAAATTACAATATATATTTTTCATTAAATTATACCAACTTAAAAACTGCTTCACATTTCAAATCACAGATCAAATAAGGAAAGTTCATAATATTGTCTAATTACAGTAATCAAAAAATTAAGTTCTAGGTCTGAGAAAATGATTTTATTTCTTGTAAAATACATCAATTCTAATCATCTTGCATTAAATGCACTGTGATTTTTAACCATATGTTTGAAACCAAACAAAAATATATTACCTGGAAAGATTTAGTTCTAGTATAAAAGACTGGTTAACCATAAGAAGATTTGTCAGTATAATTAACTACATTACACAGCTGAGGGAAAAAAGAAAAATGTGTTTTCATTTCAGAAGATATTTAGAAAAAGTTTATGATATAATAGACACTAAATTTGATTTACAAAATAAAATCTTGGTAAACAAAAAATATATGGTTATCATTCTAACCTTATGAAATATATTTAGAAAAAAACATACAGTAAATATCATGTGAATGGTGACATTTTAGATGTAGTACTATTAAAGCAAGAGCAAGATAATTGTGACTGTTAGGTTCAGTCCTGTAAAAAATTGTACTGGAAATCCTTGCAATAAAACAAGATAAGGAATAAGGGCACAAGAAAAAGAACAAAAAAGCCAAAAATATTTGGTTTTCTTTAGTAACAAGAAAGGAGAGCAAATTTCCAGGACAAAAGATGAATACACAAAAATTAATAGCTTCCCAGTAAGGAGTGGAAGCTAATCAGAAAGAAAATATTGTAACAACAAGAACCAAAAAAATTAATAAGCAGGACTTTCGTTGTGAGGTTTAAAAACATTGTTGAAGGACATATAAGAAAACCTGATGTCAACATGCCCTAAGTTCACCAATGGGGTGAACTTAATTATAACTAATTGTCCATTAACTGTTCTGGAAAATTAATGCAATTCAAATGAAAATCCCACAGGATTTTATATGCAACTAGAGAGCATATATTATTTAATGGTTTAAAGACAGACAAAGAATCTAAAGAAAAAAAATATAAAGTCCATAAAGACCCACAAAAACTAAAATCTTGTCACCTGACCAAATTAATAACTGTCACATGGAAGAAAAGAAATATAAGCACCTTCTTCATAACAAAATTAAATTTTCAGTGCTAAAAGAATCTAAAATGTGAAAACTCTTAGATGATCTCATGAAAAGGAAAAAAATCTTAAGCCTCAGAGATCATAATCATAACAGAAATATTAATACATACCTTCACCTATACTTCTCAATAACTTTTGTAGACAGATATTTAAAATTACAGAATTAGTTTGAAAAGTCAAAAAATAGATTTTTGCTGAGCTGAGTAGTATCTATAATCAGAAGTTTTCTATTCATTGAGAATTATTTTAATAGGATATTCAAGCAGACTCTTTTCCTAGTATCTGTATTTTCTACACAGAGCCTGGCATGAGAAGCTTAATACATGTCTCCTGAATGAACATTGGAATGCTTAAATAACTATCAATTATCATTTATCAAAACTGCAGATGTGAAAGAAACAGGGGTAAAGCTGAAACAACATTGCCCTTATGATTTACCCTGGAAATTGCTTTTATGAATAAACTACAGATAATAACTTGTTTACTTGTCATTTGTCTCTTTCTCTTAAAATTGAAACGCAGAATGTGAAAATGCAGCCCTTTCTTGGCAATATAATGTAGCTGGCTTCCTAATTAATTACTTCAGAAGCTGAAGAAGCTTTCAGTAAATTCATCTTCTTTATGACTTTTTGTCAGTATGTATTGACTTTTTAACATTCAAAACACTTATATAATTTCTGCGTCAGTAACAGTACATGATATGCCACCATTCTTAGTAGAATCAATATTCCCTTCCATCTCTTTTTCATTAAATTTACTGACTAGATATGAAGAGCATTGTTTCTCAACATTGTAAGGAGGTGACACCTCTCTGCAACCCCAGACCAAAATTATATCAGACTACACTTAAAGGAATGACTGAGTAATTCCATGAACCAAAGTGACAACAACCAAAAATCTTTTTAAAAGAAAATCTTATTTGTCTTTCAATTCATATGATTAAAAACAACATATAGGCCAGTGTTTCTCAATGAAGGAGGGAGGAGTGAAATACATTTTGCTGACCTCCACACATATGCGTTCTGCTACTGTCTAGAGACATTTTTCACTATAGCAATTGTGGAGGGGCACACAATTACTTTCATCTTTTGGAATGCTTCTAAACATTTTATAACTCACAGGACAGTTCTGTACATCAAAGATATTCTCAGGAAAAAAGATCAACATTGCTAAAGTTGAGATACATAGATGTAGAGAAACTGAGTGCCTAATAAAATGTTTCTCAATCAATTTTATATTTTAAACAATTCCCTGGTCCTCTCTGCTTGATTCCATGTAGTGATGTTAGCAATACAAAAACACGGTATGATTATTAATTACAACTAACTCTTCCATGGCTACCAGATAGAGTTCCTGTGGTGTCCTCACATCCATCACTTAATGATCAAGTGTTTACAGCAGATAAGCAGATATTGGCTTTTAAGTTTATAAGACTATTATATAGAAAAGATTTGATTTTATATAAGCTCATGTAAAAACAATGATTTATTAATTCTGCTTAAAACAGTTGTTATTTGGATCAATATGAAGTTTAGAATATAATGAATCCTGTGTCAATACTCCCATTTCATCAACACTACAAAGTTATTCCGGGGAAAGATTATATTCATCAATTTTCTTTCTAAAAATAAAATATATTTTTCTTTCTACAATATTAAATCTGCATATCTCTGCAAAGACACTCCTATCCACTGGACAAATGCTATTTTCAAAACAATGTGACTCCCCCTGCTCCAGAACACAAAAGTAATCTTTCACAAAACTGGGGATGCATCAGTCAACTGTTCTTGCTAACAGAAAACAATTACTTTTTTGAACAGCCATTAGGTTACAGATAGAAGCATTCCTGTATCATTTTGCTGAAACAATTGTAAACATGGTCAAACTAGACATACATAGACTATGGCATTTCTTTGCATTGTTGTTTTAAGACAAATGAGGAAAACATTTTAAGCATGTTGCATGTTCACAAAATGATGCCAACATTGTAATTGTGCCTCATAATTTCCATATTTTAACAAGTATTCCAAGAGAAATATATGTAAATGATATGAGCACACAATTCAAAAACATGAAATATTAATGGTTAACAAAAATGGTTAAACTTCATCAGTATTCCATAATATGCAAATTAAAACAAAGACTCTACACCTATAAAATGATCAGAGCAGAGTAGAATATATTCTTTCAAGTTTCTAGTGCAGAAATATATTAAGACCCTACTGTCTACATGGAATGTCCATACAAATGAATATTTGAAAAAAAAATTTTAAAACCACCTAATGGACAAATCTTTTATTTTTATAGCAAATATCATGACATTGAAGGATTTTATATGACATTCATTTCCTGGTAGATGGGCTACAGTGAGAGTGCTCTGACAATCTGGTTCAAATATATTTTCTAGTTATGTAGAAGTTTAATTTGTTAGAGATTCTATAAAGAATGGTGTGTTCTTATAATTTACTATAACAAATTAACTTGTCACATAGGAAGAAGAATATCTCCTCTTAATTGCATTTGAGTTAAAAGCCCAAATAATATCACAATGCCCCAAACAAATTCTTCCTGTTTCGGGCATTGGGATATTATTGGGAAGAATTTGTTTTGAGCATTGGGAGATTATTGGGAAGAATTTGTTTTGGGCATTGGGAGATTATTTGGGCTTTGAACTCAAATGCAATTAAGTACTTTACTACTTAAAAAATGAGGAGTTGTCCCAGTAAAATATAAAATGTACATTTTATTTTCTTTGTTTTTATCACTGCAAACCCCAATTCATGTTATACAAAAAGGCAGGTAAGGTCAAATTTCATTGAGAAGGATTAGGAAACTAAATTTTAGTGCTTTTTGAAATTATTAGTTCCAAAAATACAGGGAAACATAACTTTTCTTAGTAGAGGCTGTGTATACCAACTCATGCATTGGCACATTAGCTTCTAGCTCACACCAAACACATGAATCAGAGAATAGTAAAAAAAGCAAAAGTATAAGAACAATATCTTGACCTTTTTTTTGTATTTGGTTACCAATTGGTTTCTCAGTGCAACCTTTTGCTTGCCACCATTTCCTTACAGAGGTGAAGTCTAAAAATATATTCTAATAACACAATTTCACTAAGAATAGGGTCTCTTGAGCTAGTGTCTAAAGTATTATACAAATGTTTTAAGCTCCCAGGTTAATATAATTATCACACCTGAAAATTACTACCAGTGCTTTGGTATACAAAAGAGCGAAAAACCAAAAGCCAGGAATGATTTAACAATACTACAACATAGGTGGGTTAATCAGTGCACTCACTCATGCTTTCCACCACCTATCCCCCAAGAAAATAAAATACATATTTCTCACACTCACAATTTAAAAAGAAAATCAAGAAAAAAGGTTTTCTTCAAAGAATTGCTTCCCCTTCATTTGTTTTTCTGCTCTGAAAGAGGGAATTATCTGCTAGCAGCAGCACTTGCTAAATGAAGCATTTCTTGAGATAAAATTGCATGGTAGGGGAGAAGAAATTTTGCCACCTGTTTGATAGTCATTAGAATTTGAGTGCTAAATCTTTCACGGTATTTATTTCCACCCTTGAGAAATTAATTAAAGACTTGAGATGGTAAAAATCATTTCCATTGTTTTCCAGATAGATTCAAATTATGCATACAACATTGAATTCTAAGGATGTTAATAACTTTTCTACTGTCCTTCATCACCCCACCCAAACAAAACTTGAATGTTAGACCACAAGAATTTGTACAAAAACACACACACACACATGCTCAAATTCTGTTATGAAGAACTAGGAAAATATTTTAAATAAAAATCAGACATAGAATTTCCAACTCCTGAAATTAACATATATAAAATAAACTTGTCATGTTAATTGAAAAAAATGAAAAAAAAAATCTTAGTTTAATTAATTCTATATAAACACATTCTGTATAAACACACCTGCTAGGTAACTGTGGTTGACAAGATTTGGTTATGATTACAAATTTCATAAACATTATGGCATAGCTTTACATATTATGATTATATTTATAGCTTTGACTATAAAATGATTGATTGTAGATCACTCCCTTTCTCAAAACTATGCAATGGCTCACTCAACTCTAAACAACAATCAAATACTGCACTCTTAGATTCAAAGTTTCTTTTCCAAGCTCTCTTTCACTGATTCCACATTTCAACAAAGGATTCAAAAGAAATATATAGTTAGTAATTAGAGAATAAGCAAAAATACAAATTAATATTTCAATGTAATAATTTTTTTTAAAGTACATTGCTTATACATATTCACAGCTATAACTTTTTGTCTATTGCTAACCAAGTTATGTGGAAAAGCTATTTTATTTAAATATTTTTAATAGAAAGGAAATTCATTTCATGTAAATCTGCTAATCTTATAATTTAACTGCATTGAGGCACTTTAAGTATAAAAACTTCAAACATAAGTAAATGTGGATGATTTTTTGAGTATTAATTTTAAACACATTTCTCCTAAACCCTATTCAGGTTTCTTTTTCTCCTAGTCAGTCATTCTTTTTATCAAATTCCTTACATCAAACACAGTATCTTTTAACTGCAAGCATACTAGCTCCAAGATATAAATTTGTCTCAAATAGTTTTCTCTGTTATGATAAAAGATGCGAAAATAACTCAAATAACTCCTAACTTTAAGAGTAGTTGCAACCTTCCAGCAGATTATAATATTATTTTCTTTATCAAATTACCATTGGTGCACCATAACTAAGTATTTTTATGACTGGTGAACTACTTCCAATGAAACTACTTCCAGTGTGTGCTTGCATCTGAGTATTTATCAGCAATAATGAATATAATATAAATTTTGTATCCATTCTTTAATAGGAGAGTTACCCTAAATTGCTCTTTAGTAAGATTGTGATATATTAATATATATATATATATATATATATATATATATATATATATATATATATATATAAATCCAACACTATTAAGTGAATAGATATAAACAGTGCTACAAACTTAAAAACTAGCCTCTCTAAATTCACTCATACATTGAACATTCATTCAGTACCTGCTACATGCCAGGAATTGCATTAAGAAACAAGAAAAAAAAACAGAAATCAGGATACTTGCTTCTAAGATATCATCAGCAAATAAATAATTACTTTCCAAAGGATTAACTGATATATTAAGATAACATTATCTACCAGCAAATATCATGTTGTATAATTCATATAAACAATAATAATGATTAATTGCAAACTTTGTTCAGAGTCCATAGGGTATAAGTTCATATTTAGCATATAAACACCAAAGTTTTTAAAAAGTCACAAATTTTTTTTACTATAATATTAAAAGATTATTTTCTTCTGGATCAGGCTATCTGTAAGTCTGCATCAACAATCAATAATATCCACTATTCAAAAAATAAACTGCAGATCTGGCCGGTGGCCAGTTGATGAAATGGTATTATTTAAAATGAAATATAAACTAAGATTGTGTTGAATCATCAAATAAAAATATACCTAACTGGAGGAAAACTGATTAGGCATTTCAAAGTACATGATACACCCAAAAGAGTGATTTCTAAGGTGCCTTTGAGCTCTTGGATTCAAAGAGCTCTTAACAAGATAATTATGCTCTTTTTAAGATTTAAAGGTCTTATCTCATTGATTGTTGAAACACTCTATATTTTTGAAACCAGAAAAATGAAAATAGAAAATTATACAAGGAACCTTGGAAATCATGATTAAGAATCATTTAAAATTTTTGAAACACCTTCAGTGAGAGATTTAAATGTGGGAAGGAAGAAGAGAGGGGAGAGACAGAGGGAGAGCATAAGCATTAGTTCAGCACAACTGTCTACATACCCTAGACTCAGCTTGCCACTTCATCCATCATTCTCCTCACATTTGTTTCTTAAACTTTTGGTACTCAATAATACAGTATTTAAACTTTTTGTAGTCGTAATCAAGCCCTTGGACTTCCCATGATAAGAAACAGTGTCTAGAGAGGTAGGCAACTCGATCTGAGTTAAGAAATTTCCTACATTCAGAGAAATGCCACTTTTCAGGCTAGAGTCACTTCCTGGTGAATCAGGTTTAAAAGCTCAGAAACAGTAGCATACTTGCTCATCACTTGTTATTTTACAGCTTGTATTTCATTCAACAATAACTGAGTAACAACCCAAATTTTATTTATTTATTTTTTTTCAAAAACCTCAGCTTTAATGTGAATAAAGTTAATATGAAATTGGAGAATTTGTTAAGTTTATACAGTGTTATTTGTTCACAAAACAAATATAAGTAACAGGGAATATGGCAGAATTCAGGAGGTAAAAGATGAATTCTAGTCATGCTTTGGTGACATGGGTATCAATATCAAACAACCCAGTGATAGTCATAATTTCTAAATACTCTGGCTACATCTGGAATTTTTTCCTACTATACATAGCTTTTTATTTTTTTATTTTTTATTTTTTAAATTTTTTTATTGGTTGTTCACAACATTACAAAGCTCTTGACATATCATATTTCATACATTAGATTGAAGTGGGTTATGAACTCCCAATTTTACCCCAAATGCAGATTGCAGAATCACGTTGGTTACACATCCACAATTTTACATAAACAATCCAAATTTTAATATTCTGTCCATTCATCTGCCAAAGACAAAGTATTGAAGGGCATTATCAAGGCCAACAACCACATAATTGTTTACCACTGTTACCTAGTTCTATAATATTTTTAAGATTATTGAATTTCTTTCATTTTCAAATTAAAATAAATTTATTTTTAAGCTGATACATATGAAGATTTTCAAGGTGTTCACAACAATGTGTGCCATTTCCAGAGACATGTGAGGACATTCCAGTGGTAAACTATTATTTTATTGTGGCCTTTGTTTCTTTTAAATTATTTATTGGTGCAATTTATTCTGCCACACTCACACATTCATAATTTGATCAATCTCATTCCAGAGTACACCTGATTTCCTTGCTCTCCCCTACTGATATCACTTCTATCATTATTATTTAAATTAATGCAATATATCTATCTATCTATATATATATATATATATATTATATATACATATACACACACATATGTGTGTGTGTGTGTGTGTGTGTGTGTGTGTGTGTGTGTGTGTTTGTGTATACATGCAGGATTCACTCTGGTACATTTACACAAATCCGGCATAATTTGTTAGATTTGTTCACTAGTATGTCCCCATATGTTCTCCTTCTCCCTCCCTCTCAAGCAACTTCATCTATTGGTTTCCCTTCTATTTTTCTTTTTGAATTCCTTTTTACCTCTCTCTAGCTTCTTCATAAAAGAAAATATTCAACACTTGACTTTCTGAGTCTGGCTTATTTTGCTTAGCATTATGTTCTCCAGTTCCATTAATTTGCCAACAAATGCCTTGATTTCATTTTTTTTTATGGCTGAGTAGAATTCTCTTGTTTATATATACCACATATTTTTATCCATTCTTATGTTGATGGGCACCTGAGCTGGTTCCATAACTTGACTATTGTAATGTACATAGCAGCATAAATATTCTATCTGATTTTGAACTGTTTTAAACAAACTGAAACTGTTTTAAGATAGAAACATAGATTCCTTCAATTTTTCTTTTTTCAGTACAGGAGAGTGAACTGAGGGACACTCTATCATTGAGCTACGTCCCCATTACCACCGTCCATCTTTATTTTGACACAGGGACTCACTAAGTTGCTGAGGTAGGCCTTAAACTTGTGATCCTACTGTGACAGCCTCCTGAGTAACTAGGATAAGTGTGTGACACAACACCCAGCTGAGTCATTTAACTGTTGAATACAATTAACACTAACTTATATTACGAACTCAGTTTTGTAGTTTTGACAGTTCTAATGTCAATGGAGTAATTTTGAATACTTCTAATTTTTACATCAAGTTTTATTAAAAAAAATTCCATTATTCTATTAAAAATGTGCAATACTCCTTATTAACTTAAAAAACACTTGAATCTACAAATTTTCACAAAACAACCTACATCTGAAGAAAGCAAAGAAATATCAAAATTTTAATGTCTAGCATCTTAGTTTTTACTAATTTCGGCATTTATGTGATTATGCAAAAATTAATATACTTCCTGGAAACAGTGATGCATGCCTTTACTCCCAGCAGTTCAGGAGGCTGAGGCAAGATGATTATAAATTCAAAGCCAGCCTCAGCCACTTAGCAAGTCCCTAAGCAATTCAGCAAGACACAGTCTCAAAGTATAAAATAAAAAGGTCTGGGGATGTGGCTCAAGGTTTAAGTGCCCCTGGCTTCAATTCCTGATACTCCTCCTGCACGCCCCCCCCCCCCAAAAAAGTAAAAGTGTTGGAGGAGTACCATTAAAATAGAAGAGACATCAGTAGAGTAGAGGAAAGGGATTGTACTTATGTGTAAATAGGGAGAAGATTTATTTTATAGAGTTTGGGATAACATCATGCAAGTTGCTTATCACTTTTACAGCTGCACTCAATAAATAGTATTGTATTTAACTAAGCTAAACCAGTACATTTTTACCTTGGGAATAGATATGTCTCTTATAAAATTGAGAGTATGTGATATACAATATAAATTAAAGTTATAAACTAGATTTGTTTATATTTCCCTTATTGAAGGATTTTTTTTCACTTCTCAATCAATAGTTTAAGAAGCACTCTCAAAATAAGTTGGATATTTTTTTTTCTTACCATATGATAAATGTGAAAAAAATGGATAAAAATAATAGGTACTTTCATCATAGTGTGTTATTCTAGTGAAAAAAAATTTCAGTGTAAGTGGAAACAAAATCATTTTATTTTAAACTAAGATTTCATCCTGATGAGTAATCTGAGACCAAATTATTGCTTTTTGGAAAGCAATATGTGTATCCTTATATGATATTAAACATCTAAATAATAATTTTTTTCCTGTCCAACATGAAGGATGGCATTCTATTCTTCTTGATCAAAAGAATACCATTAAGTTTAAGCATAAACTTCATTTTCCATGTTGCATGATATGCACTTTAAAATTTGGTACCTATCTCCTACTTATCTCTCCTCATTTATTCCAGATATGTTTTGTTTCTGTCCCTTCTATAGCATTAGCTATAAATTTTGTGCCAAATATGCTAGTTTTTAATAATAGTAAACAAAAGACACAAAAAATCTAGATATCAAACTATAATACATATGTTTTCTAATAATATTCCATTGAGAAATACGCAAAGGCACTTCAGAGACTTAAGCACATTTAGTGCCTGCATTTTGATATATAAACTATCTATTTGCTAATAAAAAAAACAGACATCCTTAGAAAAATGACTCAAGGGCAAGGGCAATGGAAATACAGGATTAATACATAATATTATATAGTAAGAAAAAAAATAAAAGAAAATATCCCAAAAAATTATATGAATAAGACAAAGAACACAGGAATCAAAGTAAATAAATAAATGTAGTATGGTATGAGCAACAAAATAATGATAGAAATAGAGTAAAATCCACTGAGTAAAATAAAAATTTATGTTGTATCAGTGTTCTCATTTAACTCTTAAGAATATATTTATTTTTTTCTTGATTTTCTTCTATCATTTCATCATTCAAATAGTGTATTACTTAGTCTCCATTTGTTACCATAGTTTGTATTTTTATTTTATCATTGATTTTTAATTTCATTCCATTGTGCCTGGAGAGATTGCAAGGTATTATCTATTTTTTTCAATTTACTAATAGTTTCTTTCTGGCATAAGATATGCTCCATCTTGGAGAAGAAGCCATGTGCTGCTGGAGAAAGTATATTTGCTCATTGATGGATGAAATACTCTATATATCTATGTTAAGTATAAATTATTAATTATATTATTTAGTTTTATAGTTTCCTTATTTTGTTTTTTGTTTTTGGAAGATAAGACATGTCCAATAGTGTGAGAGGTGTGTTAAAGTCACCCAGTATTATTGTATTGTGGTCTGTTTGTCTCTTGAAATTGAGAAGGTTTTTGTTTAATGTACATAGATGCTCCATTGTTTGGGGAATAAATATTTATAATTGTTATGTCCTGTTATATATACTTCCCTTAAGAAGTATGAAATGTCCTTCTTGTCTCATCTAATTAACTTTGGTATGAAGTCTACTTTATCTGAGACGAGAATGGAAACCCCTGCTTTTTTTTGTAATCCATATGAGTGATAAGTTTTATCCCATTCTTTCATCTTAAGCCTATGGATCTTTGTCCATGAGGTGAGTCTCTTGAGGACAGCATATTGTTGGGTTTTACTTTTAGTCCTATCTGCCAATCTATGTCTTTTCATTGATGAGTTTAGGCCATTAACATTCAAAGTTATTATTGAGATATGATTTGTGATCCCTGTAATTTTATTTATTTTTTGGTTTTGATTTGTTTTAGTTTCTCCTTTTGGTTCCTTTAGTGTAGATCCTCCCTTTGCCGGTTTTTATTTTATTTTTTTTCACTTCATCCTCATGGAATAGTTTTTCAAGGATGCTCTGTTGTGTAGGCTGTCTAGTTTTGAATTCTTTTTATTTTTGTCATGGAAGGTTTTCGTTTATATCCACAGAACTTAAAATTAAAATTAAAATACTGCAATCAATATTATATGTGTGTATATATATATATATATATATATGTATATATATATACACTCAGTGGAATATTACTCAGCTTTAAAGAAGAGTGAAATTACATAATTTGCCAGTAAATGAATGGAGTTGGAGAATATACAGAAGAATATACATTATATGATTCAGCTTATATAAAATTTCTAGAAAAGACTAATTTGTAGACACAGAAGGCAGATTAATGATTGCCTGGAGCTGAACATGGGTTAGAGGACTGACTACAAACAGATTTGAAGGAGGTTTGTAAGATGATGGAACATCCTAAAACTGGATTTTAATAATGGCTGCCCAATCCTATAAATTTCCTGAAAATATTTGAATTGTACATATTTAATGAATTAATTTTATGGTATGTAAATTCTGTCCCAGTAAAGATATTTATACTTAAGCAAAATATCTGCCACATAGAAAAGCTCAGAAAACTTTTATCAGTGCTAATTATTTCAGTAATGGAACACAGGGACTGTTATCCCACAAGGAATTGATTAGAAGTGAAGATATGCATTCCATAAAGAAGGGAAATTGTGTAATCGAGCATGGGCAGACACCCACCTCCTTCCATCCCCCAATTTTGTATTTCCTCCCTGCTTGTCACCATATGCAAAAGGCCAATAGATATTCACACTGTCCTACATGGAGTTCCACTAGAATCATGGATTGAAATCCGGGGTTCCTTAGGTTCTCTTTGGAAGTCCTGGGATGCCTTGAGAGTAAGCCTCTAGAGATATCACAGATAGATTTAGCCTGGCCTGACTGAAGAGTATTTTACACTGTACATCCTTCCCTTCTCCTCAACAGTTTAATATTTCCAATAAAATTCATTCCCATGCTCCCTTACATCTTCTTAATGCTCTATACCACAGTCCTCCTTCTATAAATCCTACAGAGCCAGGAGATGAGAGATGGCTGAGGGGGTTGGGGTAAAATGGGGTTGGGCAGTTTAGGGTAGTGCAGGGTGACTCCTGTGCCAGGGTGTCAGAAACACTCAGTACATAAGGTTGTCTGTTGTTTATGATAACATAAATGGACATATTCTCAGGCTAATAGATACAATTCCATGTAAGTACCACTTAGGACCCAGGGTCAAGCAAATGAGACAAAACTGCTTAAGAAAAAGTGATAAAGTTGGAAGGGCCTTCGTTTCCATGACTTCCAAACATGGAGTGCAGCCCTGAGTCACTTTAGCTCTCTGGTTAACATTTAGTAGGAAGAAAATTAGGAAAGAGATGATGTGCATAATTGTACCACCTGAAGAGCTAGCACCAAAGAGGCAGAGCCAGGTGCCCAGCAGAGAAATGCAGTATTGATCTCTGTTTTTGAGCCTGCTCTCATAGCTACAGTGTCCTCTCTGTGCATTCTTCTTTCTCATCACTTATCAGAGAAAAGACAAACTTTAAGTGGTTTTGTAACTGAATAAAAATGAAGGAAAAAAAAGAAACACTTAGTTAGCAATTGACTAAAAAATGGATACAAGATACAATGGACAGTAGAAACAGAAAGTGAAAGATAAAAGCAGACATAAGTAAATTAGAAAGCAGAAAATAATAGAATTGATAAGAAATCAAAGAGCTAGCTCTTTTAAAAGACCACTAAAGGCAAGGGGGTGGTGCACACCTGTAAACCCAGTGACTCAGGAGGCTGAGGCAGGATCAAAGCCAGTCTCAACAATTTAGTGAGTACCTAAGCAATTTAGCAAGGACCTAAGCAATTTAGCAAGGCCTTGTATTAAAATAAAAAATAAAAAGCACTGGGGATGTGGTGCAGTGGTTGAGTACTCCTGAGCTTATTCCCTGGTACCAAAACAAAACAAAACAAAAATACAAAATGAAAAAATAAAAGAGGCAAGCCTAGAGAAAGTTTACATGTGAAAAAAGAAAACATAAATAAATAATGCTAGAATTAAGAAGGGATTAGAAACAGAGAGAGGGAAGAAAACTAAAGTAGAAATCAGCCAGTGGCTTGAGAGGCTGAGGCAGAAAGATTTTGAGTTCAAAGCCAGCCTCAGCAATTTAGCAAGGCCCTAAGTAACTTCACAAGACCCTGTATCTAAATAAAATATTTTTTTTAGAGAGAGGAGGGAGAGAGAGAGAGAGAGAGAGAGAGAGAGAGAGAGAGAGAGAGAGAGAGAATTTTTTTAATATTTATTTATTTTTTAGTTCTTGGTGGACACAACATCTTTGTTGGTATGTGGTGCTGAGGATCGAACCCGGGCCGCACGCATGCCAGGCGAGCGCGCTACCGCTTGAGCCACATCCCCAGCCCCTCTAAATAAAATATTAAAAAGGGATGGGGATGTGGTTAAGTGCCCTGGGTTCAAACCCCAGTACCATAAAATAAAATAAAATAAAATATAGTAAAACAAAAACATACTTGTTTAAATTTATGAAAACCAAATAAGGCAAAGAAACCTGTTCAAGAAGAGAGAGAAAAAAATCTGATGAAACTAAAAGCCATGGAAAAAACTGATAAAGAACTCCCCACCACTTCTATGAGATAGAGGCTCAGATGTTTTGGAGATGGATGCACAAATTCAGTCACACATTAAGGTAAGAGTCACTTTCTATATAATTTAATTGGCTTAAGTCTATAAAAATGTTTAAATGTGTCCCAATTAATTTTACTAAGGATTTCAGTCCTGAAAATCAGGAACTGAGGAGAGAGAGAAGGAAAAACAAGGATGCTACTATAGTCCAGTAGATTCAGGGATAGAGTGGTGAGTTAAGTAGTGTCCCAACAATTGTGAATTTCTGAACCATGTTCAGGACAAGAGAAAAAAATATGAATATTAATAATGGCACAAAGTTATCATAGGTCTACCTGTAAATTCAAAAGTGTCAGCTGAAAAATATTAATAGTGAGTGAACTCTGCAAGATAGTCAGTTACAAAACCCATAAAACTTCACAGGATGGCAAGGGCAGGGCAGAGGAAAGAGAACTCTGTCATAACCTGCAGTAATGATAAACAGCTTCAAATTAACTGGGTGAGATAATTGCTCGATATTTATTGAGTGAACTATAAAATATGACTGAAGAACATGAAAAACAGCTTCAACAAATGGCAAAAAGCAATAATTTCCTAATATTGTAAGGATGTCCATAATTACCAGAATAACATAAATGTAACATAATTCCAAGAAAAATCTAAACACAATTTTTAAGAAATGGACAAAAGGAATATTGAAGGCTCATGTAGAAGAATAAATGCTTAAGGATGGCCTGTTAGCCAATAAAAATTTCAAATAGCATAATAATAAAATGACAACTATCCAACAAATTATTAAAAGTTATTGCAGAATGATAGACATGTATAATTAGAAGAATAATCAACATAGAAATATAATTGAAATAACAAAAATATATCCAGCTGCAAACCGATGTACAATGTAAGACAAAGGTGCCAACTAAAATCAGGAGACAAAGAGAATATTTTCAATAAACGTTGTTCGACCACTAAGCTTAGTATTTCTAAGAAGTTTAGATCCCTGCATTGTATCTCATACTGACATAAATTTTCAGTGGAACCAAGATTTAAATAAAGAGAATGAAAAAAAAGAATGCCAAAAGAAAAATTGTATGATATATATACATATATATATATTTTTTTTCATTCAAAAAAAAGAGAATTTTAAAATAATGAAAGACTAACAACATAACTTTTTTAAGAATCTAAAAGACAAAGTTATAGAAAAAAGACAAAAGACAAATTTCTATAAAAGGTTTGCAGCTTTAATGAAAACAAGGCTTTCAATAGACACACTACTTGCAAATAAATAAGAGAAAAAACACTCGGTGGACAAAAGGAGAAAGAATACCAATAGGCAGTCCACACTGAGAAACAAATGACCAAGAAACATGGAAATTTTTATCAAAATAGTAATAGAAGAAATGCAAACTGAATTAGTGAAATGTTTTTTGAACTTAGAATATTGACGGTAGTATTCTCAGAGTGTGGAAAAAGGAATTTGTTTCCTACCAAAGTGAATGTAAATTAATAAAACCTTGGAGAACAATTTGATTAAATATACTATAAAAGTTAAAACATGGAAATGCCTTTGATTAAGAATTATAAAACTTTTAAAAACTTATTATTAAACTTATTAAAATGTCTCCATAGAAAATGATTATGCTGTGCACAAAGGTTTAGTGTACAAGATACTCATTTCATCCTTGCAGCTGGTTGGGAACAAAGGGAAACAATGTAAAAGTCAGCACAGTGTGATTGGCTCAGTGAAGCCCTGTTCAATGAAAGTATATGAGAGCACTAACCATCAGTCATTGAGATTGGTTGGTGACTGTGATGCACATTTGGAATACAGTTGAGACATTGCACACACAATACAATATTCTGTACCACTCAAACACTGATGTAGATGAACATTTATATATATATATACGTAGTGTTAGGCAGAAAACTTACAAACTAGAATATACTGTATATGAGAAGATTCCATAATATCCATATGAGTAGTGATGGAAGAAATGTCTAGGATACACATTAAAGTGCTGAAAATGGTATATGTCTGGTAAAAATTTACATACACATATTTATTTATTTATCTATCTCCTGAACATATTTTCTAATAAGGATAGACCCCTCTTATCCAGCATTTTGATGTCTGCTGTTTCAGTTAACTGAAGTTCCATTCAACTAAAGAGAGAGAGAGAGAGAGAGAGAGAGAGAGAGAGAGAGAGAGAGAGAGAGAACATTTGCATATATAGCATATTGCTGTAACTGTCATAATTTATTATTAATTATTGCTGTTAATCTCTTAGTGTACCTAATTTACAAACTTTATCATAGGTATACATATATGCATAGAAAAATCAGTAAATAGAGGGTTCAGTGTGTTTTCAGGCATCCATAATTTCTTTCCCTCTCCTGGTTGCAGAATTACAGCTAAATTCTGTTGCTTCCATTTTGTCATATCTACTTTCTGTTTTTTCTTTTTTTCTCCCAGGACTGCATTCTCTTCTTTGGGCTTAATATCCCAGGAATTAATTTATTGACACCAATTTATCAAATTAGTTTTCCAGAATGGCCAACATTAGTTGGTTTGAATATTCATTAAAACAACAAAAAAAGTTTCAGTAGCTTTTAACAGAAAATTTCGTAACTTTAGGCAATGTTTAGTTTTGGATGTTATTGATAGAGATATGCTTTCAGCATTTCTTATAGAAAATTTTGATTTTATATCAACTTCACCCCACACTTAACATTTTTGGGGTTTTATGAAGCTGGTTTTGTTGATTGTTTCCTTTAAAGTTTCTATTTATGGTCAATGCATATCAGAAATGAAGTACTGATAATGTGATTCATTACACTAGTTTGTTTTGAGGAAATTAACTTTCTCATTTTTGAACTGTTGAACACATTTTTATGTCAAATGTTTATGCAAACTACTACTTATTCACGTTTTCCAAATGATCGTTGTTAGAGCCAAAATTTTCAGCATTTCTCAGGAAGGAATTGTTTCTGCTAATCATGATTTCTCTAATATGCTTTTAAACTTAATTGAGATTTCAGATATCTTTGGGATGTTTTGCATTAAAATTTGACTTGTTAAAACTGAATTACAACAAAATTCAATTTTAAACTTAATGAATTTAAATTTAAGCCTGAAAAAAACTAATGAAAGATTAGTAAAAAATTTACAATTCAAAGAACAGAAAAAGACATTCATGAGTATCAAAAGGAAATTTGAAGAAACTGAAGCAAATTTGTTTGACATAAAATGCTTATTATTTGGTTGGAAAATAGCACTTCACATAGAAAAAAATCAGCTTAGACTTATTTCTGCTTTGCCATCTCCCCCCTCCCCCAACCTTTGCAGTGCTAAAGGTTGAACCCAGGGCTTTGCATATGTCACTTTATACAAGATTCATTTGCTGGGTGGCATTATGAAGCTAAATTTGGTTAATAGTAAAACATACCTTACAATCAGACACTCGCAGCTGAATATTCTAATTAAGCTACTTGGTAACTTTGGCAAATTCAGTGTATTGGTAATTTGGCCAACTGAATTGATTTGCTGTAAGTTGGTCATGAAAAGAATTGGCTAAGAGCTAAGTACTTGAAACATTTTAATTTAATTCTTATAATGAACATATGTTCTCTATCATCCCTGTTTTACAGATGAGAAAATGAATGCTTTCGTTGGTTGGGTAATGTAAGATTTTAAGTGAGGCTGTTTAAGCCAGAGCTGAAATTGTGTGCTTAACCTCAGAATTAGCTCTCTAGCACCCAACTAGGTTTCTGTTCCTGGTGGCCTTATAGAGCACAAACTATTCCAGCAGGCATCCATTCTTGAAGGAAGTCTTCCTGACTTCTGAGACCAGACTAGGTGTTTCTCTTCTGGGTTCCCAGTGAACTCCATTCATGTCTCCATTGTATCACATGCATTGCTTTGGAAGTGTCACCATGTGTTTCTGACTTACCCATGGTTTTGTGAGTTCCTGGAGAACATATGCACTGACTTTTTTTGTTGGTAGCCCTGGTACATGCCACAGGACCTTGGCACACAGTGGGTGCTCAGTGAGGGCATACTTGACAAAGGTGGATTTCAGAACGTATCCAGTCTTGTGTATTCATAGTTCCATGGCTCTCTGAATCATGTTTTCCTAACTTGGGTGCTGGGGCTGTACTACTGGGTTTGATTGGCATACCAGATAGCAAGACAGGCAGCAGTGGGAAGTGTTTTAAGATGGGAGTTTGAGTGCTAATAGATACCTTACTATTCAGGGTCACTCACAGGAAGGCGAAGGAGAATAAGGGAGGCCTGAGAACAGTACTTTCTGTTTCTCTCTCTCCCTATCTAACCATTGTGTTTTTCAAAGTATCTTAATCAATCTGTAATCCCAGTTCCCACCCAAGATGAGAAAGTAACTTCAGGAAAGTGGAGGTATTTTTTGACTCATTCTCTAGTAAGTTTCCAGGGCTTAGGGCAATAGTTAGCACCAAGTTAGTCCTGATTAATAGCTGTTGAATAAATACTCAGTTAGGTTCCTCATTTCTATCACTAAAGCTTCTTTTAGTTTTAATGGTATGTGACCCAGGGCCTATTATGGGAACTTGACTCAAAGCATCTTATCAACCTGCCAGGCATATTAGAGAGAAAATGAGGATGAGGGGAAAAGGTATACTCAAACATTGTCCATGGGACTGCAAATTAGTACAAGCACTATGGAAAGCACTATGGATATTCCTCAAAGGAACCACCAAATGACCCAGTTAACTTACTTCTTGATATTTATTCAAAAGATATAAAATAAGCACACTATATGGATGCAGCCACATCAACATTTATAGCAACACAATTCACAAAACATAGTTATGGAACCAGCCCAGGTGCCTGTCAACACATGAATGAATGAAGAAAATGTGGTATATCTATGCAAGGGAGTTTTATTCAGCTATGAGTAAGAATGAAATGATGGATTTTATTAGTAATTGAATGAATGAATGGAATTGGAAAACATCATGATAAGTGAAATAAGCCAGACTGAGAAATTCAAGGGACATGTTTTTCTTATATATGGAAGCTAGAGCATAATATGAAAAAAAACTTAAAAAGAAGAGTGGATCCCAGAAAAATATAGAGATCAATGGTGTAGAGAAGGAGGGAGAAGGCCCAGACAAAGAGAATAATGGTGAAATGAAATTGATAAAATTATGCTATGAATACCTACGAATATACCACAGTGAAGTCCACCTTTGGGTATAGCTATACAGCACCGATTTAAAAAGAAGCAATAAGTAAAGAGAAGGAAGACCAGCAGAGTAGAGGAAGGAGAACAGGTATGGGAGTAGGGGAAGGAAAAAAAGAAGTACTGGGGAATGAAATGGGGAAATTATATTTCATGTATATATTATTATATATCTATTATATAAACTATAATGCACAAATAAAAATATTAAAAAACAGTTTGACACTCTCTCCTAAAGCTGAATGTAACCCTTAACCTAATTTCACTCTTAGATTGCACATGGATAAGATTGAATAGATGTAAGAATGTTCATAAAAGCACAGTTCATAATATCAATAACCTATGAGTAACCCAGACAACCAGAAAAGGAAGTGTTGCTGAATAAATTCTGATATATTCATATAATAAAATATTATAGAAAATCTAAACCAAATGCCTGCCACATGCATCACCAGTGTGGATCTTACCAATATAAGTAAGGCCTACAATTACACATTCTTTTTTAAAGTTAAAACAACATGTATGCATATACATACTTTTTAAAATATGTATAACACAAAGAAGATTTTATTTATTTATTTATTTATTTATTTATTTATTTATTTTTGTGGTGCTGAGGATTGAACCTAGGGCCTTGTACATGTGAGGCAAGCACTCTACCAACTGAGCTGTATTCCCAGCCCCCACAAAGAAGATTTGATAAGATCCTTTGGAAAAGAATTCCAGAGAATATTAATCACATAACTCAGGATGAGGGTTCACTTTGTCTTGGGAGAAGGAGGAAAATGAGATGAATGTGGATCAATAAGGTTGTCGTATGTTTTAATTGCTTGTCAAGATCCTACAATTTTTTTGGCAGTGGGGGGAGGGGGAGTTTCAGGAGTTTTTCCTTCATTGAAAATAACAAAGAAGGTCATTGCATAGATCAATGCATGCTTACCACATAGTATGAGGGCCCCAATTATAAAAGCATCTATTTTGCTGGGGATGCGGCTCAAGAGGTAGCGTGCTTACCTGGCATGCGTGCGGCCCAGGTTCGATCCTCAGCACCACATACAAACAAAGATGTTGTGTTTGTCAAAAACTAAAAAATAAATATTAAAAAATTTTCTCTCTCTCTCTCTCTCTCTCTCTCTCTCTCTCTCTCTCTTTTAAAAAAAGCATCTATTTTAAACAGAAGACAGATTTGAAGATTAGGGAAATAAGGTTATTATAAGAAACACAGGAGGTTTGAGTCTGGACCACAGATTAATAATTCAATTCAAAAGGCCAAATAGAAGGTTCAGAGCTAGTGCTAAAAAGACCCATTATGAAACTTATCTCCACCACAGCTTTCAGGAGTACATCACAAAAGACCCACCTGAAAAATGTATTTTCTTTTGTAAATATCCTCTTCCATTTTCCAGATCACACATGAACCCAGCTCAGTAAAACCAGGGAGTGACTTGGAGATCTCCAGCAATGGAGGGCATGGATTCCTTGCTTTTCCCAACTGAACTCTCCTGTCTGCTTCAAAGACTCCTCTCCTGTTCTCTTCTTCCTACAAGGTATTAAATGTGAAATAAGGTCTTGCTTGGCACATTGTCACAAAGTATCCTTTTGCAACTTCTGTAACCCATGCTTACAGCACCACAGAGCTCTGTAATGCATATTGGAGTGCTGGGAACACAGGATACTTCCAGGCAACGAGTTATTTGTTTGCTGCAGTCTGGCTGGGCACAAATCACCAGCCACTCAAGCAGGAACAAACTTTATTTCTGAACTCCACCAGCACACTCCACACACGCTC
The DNA here is from genome assembly GCF_052094955.1 of Ictidomys tridecemlineatus. Taxonomy (NCBI): domain Eukaryota; kingdom Metazoa; phylum Chordata; class Mammalia; order Rodentia; family Sciuridae; genus Ictidomys; species Ictidomys tridecemlineatus. Next base: position 120,948 of record NW_027521425.1, read on the forward strand.
CCTGGAAACTCTCCAAAATGCCACCCATGTGGTTCCTCCAGGAATGCCACACACCAACACACACACACACACACACACACACACACACACACACACACACACACCACTGATTGAGCAATTAGAAGACTAACAAAGCCCTCCTACATAGATGGCCCCCTTGTTAAATGATAAACTCTCCAGTTGGCTAGGATGCAAACCTTGAATTTCTTTGCCAAAAGACAGCAGCAAGGTCTAATGCTGGTCATATTAGAATCCAAAGGGAAAAGGGGAAAATGAAAGACATAATTAAGTCTTTTGGGATAAGTTAACCATCAAAATTAAAGAAATACAGACCTTTCCCATAAAGTTAGCCATCAAAAGCAGATATTCACAAGAGTATACCTCTAGAAAGAGAAAGAAAAAGTCCCTTTTCCTGTCTCTTATGGGCATTTTATCCAAAAGGAGAAAAATCCCACATACTTTTCAGGAACTCATAGGACATTCATGCGTAGACACATGTTCATATTTTTCTAATTGAGATTATTTATATTAAAAGAAGCCTGAACCTTCCCTGTGCTGGTGACTACTCATTCTTTGAGTGACTCTACTTGCCAAACTACTTCATTTTTTGTTGTTTTGTTTTCCATCTAGGTCCTGTGTTCATTTTCCCTTAAATTAATATGCTTGATAGTAAGCGGGTCTCCAACCGTGAAGTCATTTCTCATGTGCATGTTTTGCAGGCACTGCTGATAGCCAGCTCTTAAGTGCAGTCATGCTGTCGACTTGACCCAACTTGCCTCCACTGAAACACGAGGACACAAACAGCCACACTATGGCTGCCTGAGGTGGGGTGGGGCAGTTCACAGAAGATGCTTCTCTTTCCTTGGCTACCTAACATTTCTCCTGACCACTTGGAATTGGTTGTCAACCTAGGATTCACCCCTTCCTGCTGCTACAATTCCCTTTGAAGAGTGGGGTGTTGTGTGAAAAAATAAGTAACACACTTACCAACACATGTTCTGGGAAACTGGGATCAGTGTTTGATGATACAACATCAGGATCCCTGCAGGCTGGTGTCTTTTACGGGTTTGCATCCACACACAATAGAACAAGGGTATGGATGGAAAAAGGAGAGCTACCTGGAGCTTAAGATACAGCACACTGAAGATGGGTTGTGGCTAGGTGTTTTTACCTCTACTAATCTGGAAATTGTATTATTATTTCTTCTTCTTCTCTCCACAATTATCTGAAGCAGACACATTAACACCACATTGAAGAAGCAGCTCAACTATTTGTGTTAATTTGTTTTCCACAGCAAACATGAGGGCTGCTCTAAAATAAGAGAGATAACTTCAAACTTAGGCATTTTCATAAATTTAGTTTAAAAAGTCATTGTATTACATTTTACCAATTTGATATCCAGCTTTACATACAGTAACAGACATATACATCTTGTAAGATCAAATCTTTATCTTTGTAAATCATTTGGAAGTCTAAAAGAAAAACAAACAAATGAAAAAAGAAATCACTTGTCCCAAAAGAGGAGTTACAAACTTAAAATCTTTCAATGAATAGTAACTATTATGACGTCATTCATTTGGAGTTGGCAAAGATTTCAATGAATAAAGCTCTGTTTTCTTCCTAGGGTTATGTAATATATTGTAACTCACAGTCAGCTAAAGGTCAAGAAATAAAAAAGCTATTTGCAGGTGTAACATAATAACAGTAGCACTGGTGATAATAATAGTCATTTTTGCTTCAGTCATTCTCTCTGAGAAGCATTTGCCAGGCACTGAAATCAATGCTATGTGTATAATATTGCAACCAGCCTTCAAGCATATGTTATCCTGTTTTTAATTAGAAATGTGTAATATTTGTCAAGAGCAATTAACCCTCATATAGGAAAAATATGAAATCAATGTTGTACAAATTAAGTAATTTAAAGCAAATAGACAAAGGACAAAATAATTTTCATTTATTTATGTTCAACACAGCATTTACAAAAGAAAACTATATCAGGAGAAGATAAAATATTACAGAAAGTTTAAAAAGATAAATAGACAACTAGCCATGCTAACAAAGAGAAGAAGAGAGAGAACCCAAATTACTAGCTTATGGGATGAAAAAGGCAATATCACAACAGACACTTCAGAAATACAGAAGATAATTAGAAATTATTTTGAAACCCTATACTCTAATAAAATAGAAGATAGTGAAGGCATCGATAAATTCCTTAAGGCATATGAGCTGCCCAGATTGAGTCAGGATGATATAAACAACCTAAAAAGACCAATATCAAGTGAGGAAATAGAAAAAGCCATCAAAAGACTACCAACCAAGAAAAGCTCAGGACCAGACGGATACACAGCAGAGTTTTACAAGAACTTTAAAGAAGAACTAATACCAATACTCTGCAATCTATTTCAGGAGATAGAAAAAGAGGGAGTACTTCCAAATACATTCTATGAGGCCAACATCACCCTGATTCCCAAACCAGATAAAGACACCTCAAGGAAAGAAAACTTCAGACCAATATCCCTAATGAATTTAGATGCAAAAATCCTCAATAAACTTCTGGCAAATTGGATACAAAAACATATCAAAAAGATAGTGCACCATGACCAAGTGGGATTCATCACTGGGATACAAGGCTGGTTCAGTATACGGAAATTAATAAATGTAATTCACCACATCAATAGACTTACAGATAAGAACCATATGATCAACTCAATAGATGCTAAAAAGCATTTGACAAAATACAGCATCCCTTTATGTTCAAAACACTAGAAAAATTAGGGATTCCAGGAAATTACCTCAAAATGATAAAAGCTATATTCAATAAGCCTCAGGCCAACATCTTTCTCAATGGAGAAAAATTGAAGACATTCCCTTTAAAATCTGGAACAAGACAGAGATTCCCTCTCTCACCACTTCTATTCAACATAGTTCTTGAAACACTAGCCAGAGCAATTAGACAGATGAAAGACATTAAAGGCATAAATATAGGAAAAGAAGAACTTAAATTAGCACTATTTGCCAATGACATGATCCTATACCTAGCAGACCCAAAAAAATTCAACCAAAAACTTCTAGAAATAGTAAATGAATCCAGAAAAGTTCAGGATATGAAATCAATACCAATAAATCAAAGGCATTCCTGTATATCAGTGACAAATTCTCTGAAATGGAAATGAGGACAACTACTCCATTCACAATATCCTCAAAAAAAAATACCTGGAAATCAACTTAACAAAAGAGGTGAAGGAGCTATACAATGAAAACTACAGAACCTGAAAGATAGAAATAGAAGACCTTAGAAGATGGAAGGATTTACCTTGCTCTTGGATTGGTAGAATTAATATTATTAGGATGGCCATGTTACCCAAAGCACTTTAGAGATTCAATGCAATTCCCATCAAAATCCCAATGACATTCTTGCAGAAATGGAAAAAGCAATTATGAAATTCATCTGGAAAAACAAGAGACCCAGAATAGCTAAAGTAATTCTAAGCAGGAAGAGTGAAATTGGTGGTATCACGATTCCAGATTTTAAACTATACTATAGAGCAATAGTAACAAAAACTGCATAGTACTGGCACCAAAACAGGCTTGTAGACCAAGGGTGCAAAATAGAGGACACAGAGACAAATCCACAAAATTAAAACTACCTTATATAAGACAAAGGTGCTAAAACCATGCAATGGAGAAAGAATAGCATCTTCAACAATGGTGCTGGGAGAACTGGAAATCCATATGCAACAAAATGAAATTGAATCCCTTTCTCTCACCATGCACAAAAGTCAACTCAAAATGGATCAAGGAGCTAGGAATCAGACCAGAGACTCTGCATGTAAAAGAAGATAAAGTTGGCCCTAATCTTCATCACATGGGGGCAGGCCCCAAATGTCTTAATAAGACACCTGTAGCACAAGAGTTAAAACCAAGAATCAACAAATGGGAAAAATTTAAACTAAACAGTTTTTTCTCAGCAAGAGAAATAATATCTGAGATGAATAGGGAGCCTACATCCTGGGAACAAATTTTTACCCCCCAAACATCAGATAGAGCTCTAATCTCAAAGAACTAAAAAAGTTAAACAACAAAAAAGCAAATAACCCAATCAACAAATGGGACAAGACTTGAAAAGAAACTTCTCAGAAGAGGACATACAATCAATCAACAAGTACATAAAAAATGCTAATTATCTTTAGCAATCAGAGAAATGCAAATTAAAACTACTCTAAGATACCATCTCACTCCAATAAGAATGGCAGCCATTATGAAGTCAAACAACAATAAGCGCTGTCGAGGTTGCGGGGGGGAAAAAGTACACTCATACCTTGCTGGTGTGACTGAAAATTGGTGCAGCCAATTTGGAAAGCAGTATGGCGATTCCTTAGAAAGCTGGGAATGGAACCACTATTTGGCCCAGCTATTCCCCTTCTGGGGCTAGAGCAAAGACCTAAAAAGAGCATACTACAGGACACAGCCACATCAATGTTTATAGCAGCACAATTCACAATAGCTAGAATGTGGAACCAACCTAGATGCCCTTCAATAGACGAATGGATTAAAAAAATATGGCATTTATACACAATGGAATATTACTCAGCACTAAAAAATAACAAGATCATGGCATTTGCAGGAAAATTGATGGCATTATAGCAGACTATGCTAAGTGAAGTGAGTCAATCCGTGAAAAACAAATGCCAAATGCCTACTATGATATAAGGGGGATTACTCAAAATGGGATAGGGAGGAAGAGCATGAGAAGAAGACTACCACTAAATAGGAAAGAAAGGTGGGAGGGAAAAAGAGGTAGAAGGAAAGTTGCACGGAAGATGGAAGGAGAAGCACATTGTTATACAGAATACATATATGATGTTCTAATGAGAAAAAGAAAAAAAGTGTGTCACATTGGATTGGATACACTGAAAGGATGAGAGAGGAGAGGAGGTGTAAGGAGGATAGGAAGGGCAGCAGAATAAAATAGACAATATGATTGATGTATGTACACTCCATGTATGTATTATATGTAAAAATACATTCTGCTGTCATGTATGACCAAAAAAAATTAAAAAATAAAGTAAAAAAATGACAGTACAATGATATAAAATAACAGTTCTTATTTAACCAGTTGTTTAATTTTTATGGTTGCTGGTCTATAAAGAAAATAAAACTTAACAAAAACAAAAACACTCCATTTACAATCTCCTCAAAAAAAAATAAAATAAAATACTTGGGAATCAACCTAACAAAAGAGGTGAAGGATTTATACAATGAAAACTACAGAACCCTAAAGAGAGAAGTAGAAGAAGATCTTAGAAGATGGAAAAATATACCATGTTCATGGATAGGCAGAACTAACATTATCAAAATGGTGATATTACCAAAAGTTCTCTATAGGTTTAATGCAATGCCAATCAAAATCCCAACGGCATTTCTTGTAGAAATAGATAAAGCAATCATGAAATTCATATGGAAAAATAAAAGTCCCAGAATAGCAAAAGCAATTCTAAGCAGGAAGTGTGAATCAGGCGGTATAGCGATACTAGATTTCAAACTATATTACAGAGCAATAGTGACAAAAACAGCATGGTACTGGTACCAAAGCAGGCGGGTGGACCAGTGGTATAGAATAGAGGACACAGAGACTAATCCACAAAGTTACAACTATCTTATATTTGATAAAGGGGCTAAAAGCATGCAATGGAAGAAGGATAGCATCTTCAACAAATGGTGTTGGTAAAACTGGAAATTCATATGCAACAAAATGAAACTGAATCCCTTTCTCTCCCCATGCACAAAAGTTAACTCAAAATGGATCAAGGAGCTTGATATCAAATCAGAGACTCTGCGTCTGATAGAAGAAAAAGTTGGCTCCAATCTACATATTGTGGGGTCGGGCTCCAAATTCCTTAATAGGACACCCATAGCACAAGAGTTAATAACAAGAATCAACAAATGAGACTTACTTAAACTAAAAAGTTTTTTCTCAGCAAGAGAAACAATAAGAGAGGTAAATAGGGAGCCTACATCCTGGGAACAAATTTTTACTCCTCACAGTTCAGATAAAGCCCTAATATCCAGAGTATACAAAGAACTCAAAAAATTAGACAATAAGATAACAAATAACCCAATCAACAAATGGGCCCAGGACCTGAACAGACACTCCTCAGAGGAGGATATACAATCAATCAACAAGTACATGAAAAAATGCTCACCACCTCTAGCAGTCAGAGAAATGCAAATCAAAACCACCCTAAGATACCATCTCACTCCAGTACGATTGGCAGCCACTATGAAGTCAAACAACAACAAGTGCTGGCGAGGATGTGGAGAAAAGGGTACACTTGTACATTGCTGGTGGGACTGAAAATTGGTGAGGCCAATTTGGAAAGCAGTATGGAGATTCCTGGGAAAGCTGGGAATGGAACCACCGTTTGACCCTGCTATTGCCCTTCTCGGACTATTCCCTGAAGACCTTAAAAGAGCATGCTACAGGGATACTGCCACATAGATGTTCATAGCAGCACAATTCACAATAGCTAGACTGTGGAACCAACCCAGATGCCCTTCAATAGATGAATGGATAAAAAAAAATGTGGCATTTATACACCATGGAATATTATGCAGCACTTAAAAATGACAAAATCATGGAATTTGCAGGGAAATGGATGGCAGTAGAGCAGATTATGCTTAGTGAAGCTAGCCAATCCCTAAAAAACAAATACCAAATGTCTTCTTTGATATAATGATAGCAACTATGAACAGAGCAGGGAGGAAGAACAGAAAGAAAAGATTAACATTAAACAGAGACATGAGATGGGAGGGAAAGGGAGAGAAAAGGAAAATTGCATGGAAATGAAGGGAGTTTCTCATTGTTATACAAAATTACATATAAGAGGTTGTGAGGGGAATGGGAAAATAAACAAGGAGAGAAATTAATTACAGTAGATGGGGTAGAGAGAGAAGATGTGAGGGAAGGGGAGGGAGGATAGTAGGTGATAGGAAAAGTAGTATAATACAACAATTACTAATAGGGCATTATGTAAAATTGTGGATGTGTAACCGACATGATTCTGCAATCTGCATTTGGGGTAAAAATTGGGAGTTCATAACCCACTTCAATCTAATGTATGAAATATGATATGGCAAGAGCTTTGTAATGTTGTGAACAACCAATAAAAAAAATGTAAAATGCAAATAAGATAAAAATAAAAAAAGAAAGAAAAATAAAATAAAAGAGACCTAAAAAAAAAAAAAAACAATGTTATGGGTGAACTTAAAAAAAAGAAAAGTCATTAAACCAGCTTTAAAAAGAAAGAAAGAAAGAAAGAAAGAAAGAAAGAAAGAAAGAAAGAAAGAAAGAAAGAAAGAAGTGTATCATGATAGTTTTCTCCTTTAGAAATAATTCAAATGACCTTCCTAGAAAGAGTCAGCAGGTCTGGGGATATAGCATGCAGAAGGCCTTGGAGTTTAAAGCCCAATACTGCAAGAAAAGAAAAGGGAGGGAAGGGAGAAAAAAGAAGGAAGGGAGGGAAGAAGGGAGGAAGTAAAGAAGGAAGAAAAAAATGAAAAAATGAAGAAAGGAGGGAGGAAGAAAGGAAGGAAGAAAAAAGGGAGAGAACAAAAGCAGAAAAAGCAATGGGTCATTAAAGCAAAAGGGCAAGCAGTACAAATATAAATATATGACATAAAATCTGTTGAGACAGTTTAGAAAGCTTTAGAATTTGCATGACATCAAACTGAGTGGTATTATTACTGTATAGAAACTTAAGAAGCTCCACCTTGGCCTGGCCTAAACCAAACTCAGGGGTGGGAGGCATAGAGAGGACTCCTGTCTGGCTGGAGTGGAAGTGACCTGAACCCGTGACACTTCAGGATGCACTGGTTAGGGAAGGAATGGGCCAAGACTCCCCTGATGGGCACTTGAGCACCACAAGGCTCCTGGGAGTCCTTCCCCCAAGCTCCCCACCTTCACAACCCCCCCCCTTGCAGGGGTTCTCAGTGGTCTGTTCCGTTGCCTGGTGCAGGTTTGAGTTCCTCACCAAACACCTGAGTGTTCACAGCCTATGTTGGCCTGCCTGGGCAGGCTGTGATTGTCGTGGCAAGAGCCAAAGCCAACTTAGCTTGATGGAGGCACCAAGGACTGCCCTACAGCCATATTAGTGGGTGATCCTGGAAGAAGTAGGCAGGGTTTGGGCAGCATTGTCTGAAGACATGAAGCCAGGCCCTAATCCTTATGATGTTCCTTGGGAGTTGGTGATGTGTAGAGCTATTGGATGTTTTGCTCTTCTCTTGTTTTTGTGGAGAAGTTTTCAGTGTGTTAGAAGCAGGCTTTATGTGGGAAGAGAAAAACAGCTGGCTTTAAAACTTTCCAGAAGAATTGAAGAAAAATGTGAACTACTTGAGAAAGTTAGCCTTGTTCAAAAAGAGCTTGAAGGCTTAGAGTCAACTTTAAAGGGCAGCAATTCTGAGAAGGGTCTAAGAGACGTCCCAAATTTGGAGGCAACCTATGAAAAGCTGCATAGGTCCAAACTGAGCCATGGGGATGAAAGACTCTTTCTAGAAAAAGAGCTAAAAGAACAAAAGGCCAAACATTGTAAACAGGATGAAATCATGGCAGATATATCTAGAAGGATAAAGTCCTTTGAAGGTGAATCAGAATCAGTCAGATCACAAATAGCTGAAACTAAAACAAACTTGAGACTGCTTCAAATGAGTGAGGAAGGACTTCAGCTGGCAATGAAGGAAGCCTTGGATGAACGTTCCCAGCTTCAGCAAAGTCAGAAACCCATCTTACAAGGAGACGCTGAAGCATGGAGGGAACAAGGACATGTCCAATGTAAAGAGAGCACCACATTGGAAGACTCTCAATTCTATGCAAAACAAGTTCAAACTGATAAAGAAAATCACATGGAGTCTCTTACTGAAGGCTTGCTGAAGATGAAAGATAGGTCTTCTCCAACCAAGGAAGCCCAAACAGACATTGGGAACTTGGAATGGGGAATGACGAGTGAATCAGGAATTGGTGCTCACTTGGATGATGAGCCCAAAGGAGCTTTGAAGAAACTGGTTGATGGTGCTAAGCTAAAGGCCTCCTTAGAAACATTAGAAGGACAAAGATATCAAACTTGTGCTTTATTATCTGAAGTAGAGAAAACAAAGGAAGACCTTAGAGAACAGATAAGAAGTCTGAAGACTGAACAGGCAACCTTGTTATCAGAAAATACATGGCTTGAAGGTGAGAATGAGAACCTTCAGCAGAAATTTAAAGTCATGATGGAATTCTATCAAGAAAATATGATGAAACTCCATGGGAAACTCAGAGTAAAGGAAAATTACCGGGTGGGGCAAGAGGAGAAACTTTCCAAGGTCAAAGAAGAGATGGGCCATACAAGAGAAGAGCTGGAGACCTACAGAAAGCGAGCCAAATATCTTCAAGAAGAATTGGAGAGAACCATTCAGTCCTGTCAGGGGAAGATTATTTACTGTGAGAAAAAAGCACATGAGAGTGAGTTGGCGGCTTGGATTGCTGAAAGAAACCTCCATTATTTCATGAAACAAAACGCTCGCAACAGACAAAAGTTAACTGAAAGGGAGCTTCAATTTGAACTTGTAGAGGAAGATCCCTGTGCACTTGGTGTTTCAAATGCAGCATTGGGCTGAAAGCATTCCCCCAATGGTCCCTCACCATTGGGTCCTCCTTGACAAGGTGGATGTTATTCGAATTATGGTAGACCATCGCGACCAGCAGAACTCAGAGGTTCTAATCTGCCTTCTTTGGATAAAGAGGATGGGCCTATGTTTTCAGAAAGTCAATCCAGTAGAAAGGAGACCAAAATCAATCTTGATGATTCCAATGTCCCCGATTCATCTCTCCCTGCTGAAAACCAAGCAACTGGCTCTGGCTCATTGTTGGCACCTTTTCCTCCAGTCAGAGGTGAATTGTTTCCTGTGGACCCGAGGAGTCAGTTCATGAGAAGAGGACCATTTTTCCCTCCGCCTCCTCCAGGAAACAGGTATGGGGCACCTCGAGATTATTTTCCACCGGGCCCACCACCCCCTCCATTTTTTGCAATGCCAGATGTCTATGAATGGAGGTATTTTCCTCATGACCTTACCCCAAGAGCTGGATTTCCTCCCCCCACCCCTGTATTCTGAAAGTAGAAGTGAGTGCCCTTCAGGCTTCATTCCACCTTCAGGTGAGCCTGCTACTGAACATCAACAAGAAACCTGATGTTTTTGATCTCTCTTCAAAAGTAATTTGACTTACCTCTCATTTTTAGTTTTTAAGTAATTGCTTTTACTTAAGTAAGTGATTATACTTTTGCTCCGACTGAAGCTAAATAAAACTATAATTCTTAGGATAGTATTTTGGAAATAAAGATGGTTTAAATATGATACTATGAGTAAATTATTTCCATTCTATTTTACTCTAAAGATTACAGCATTGAATTTGATTAATCCACTATTCTATAAACAACAATGGGATTTTCATGTATGTCATCTAGCCTTTGGGGATATTTTAAATGCCCAACAAATTCAGTCCCTTTATACAAAGAAGTGTATTTACTATGATTGTAGCAAATGTGAAAGGAACTTTATGCTTAATGAAAGATTTTCATTGATTTTCAGTCTTGTGGGGCATGTCAACTAGTTTTCCCATAAAACAATAACTAGAGCATATTAAGAGTAAGCCAGAAAACACTACTAAATATGTCATGGAAGTAGGAGATCTCAAATACAAAGAAAGTTGCAGTTCTCAGGAAACATTTTGGAATTGGAAACCACAATTTAAACTCACTCTGTTCCCATTTTCCCTGAGTCATCTTGATGACTTCTTCTTCTTCTTCCTCCCTTCTCCTCCTCCTCCTCCTCCTCCTCCTTCTCCTTCTCCTTGTTCTTCTTCTTCCTATTTTTTTTTGTGTTCTTCATCTTTGAGTTCCCTTCTATTGTACTCTAAAGTGTACAGCATTGAATTTGATTAATCCATGATTCCATAAACAACAATGAGATTTTCAGTTATGACATATAGTTTATTGGGATATTTTAAATGCCCAACAAAGATAGTCCCTTTATACAAAGAAGTGTATTTACTATGATTGTAGCAAATGTGAAAGGAACTTTTGCTTAATGAATGATTTTCATTGATTTTCAGTCTTGTGGGGCATGTCAGCTGGTTTTTCCTTAAAAGAATAACTATAGCATATTAAGATTAATCCAAAATACACTACTAAACATGTCATAAAAGTAGGAGATCTGAAATATTTTAAAAAGTGCAGTTCTGAAGAAACATTTTGGAATTGGAAACCAAAATTTAAACTCACTCTATTGTCATTTTCCCTGAGTCATCATTGATGACTACTACTTCTTCTTCTTCTTCTTCTTCTTCTTCTTCTTCTTCTTCTTCTTCTTCTTCTTCTTCTTCTTCTTCTTCCTCTTCCTCCTCCTCCTCCTCCTCCTCCTCCTCCTCCTCCTCCTCCTCCTCCTCCTCCTCTTCTTCTTCTTCTTCTTCTTCTTCTTCTTCTTCTTCTTCTTCTTCTTCTTCTTCCTATTCTTCGTGTTCTTCATCTTTGAGTTCTTCTTCTACCTTTAATAAATTAATCACTCAATTAATTAATTAATTTTTATGTGATTCTGAGGATCCTACTCAGTATCTTGCATATGCTAAGTGAGTGCTGTGCCACTGACCCAACACCCCATTCCCTGTCTTTTATATTTTATGCCCATTTTCATGAAATTCAGAATTGCATTAAGGCATTAAAAATATTGAGCCCAAAAATGAAATTAGAATGTACAGTATGTACTTATAGGCAATTACCTAAATGATAGATGGCTGCCTGCTAGTGTAAGAATCAAAATTTCCACAACTAAAGGACAATCTTTGTTCCGACATTTGAGCTGTCATAAGTAAAGTATACTATTTCCTTCATTATTTATGAGGACACATATAGCACCAATGAATGAATCTAGTAGGTATACCAGTAAGTTGAAATAACCACTAACAATCACCAAAAAAAGGAATTGAGTATATCTCCATTCTCAAAGAAAAACATGGATAACCAACAACAATTAGACCTAAATTATTTCTGAATGTTCTATTCATGATGGGAATTCTTTCATTCTATAGTGGTCTTCTCAAAGGCCTGAAATATATTCTAGTCCTTACTAGCATCTGCTCTTCCACAAAAGAGGACTTGGGAACAATAGAATTTGACTGAAACACAGTAGATTCATATATTGAGGGATATCAATATTTCTCAAAAATGCTGTGGACACCGGAGTACTGATATTTGTTAAAAGAATCCTGTTTACAGTTTGTGAAGTAGAAGACTCTGAATCATTGTTTTTAGTAATTACCAAGACCACATGATTCTAGGCTTGGTACTTTACAAAAGGGAAATGTTAGAAAAGTTTATGGAGATGAAAGTTTCTCTAGCTTTCATATTATTTTTAAGAATAGGAATCTTTTAAAAGTAGAGGATTTAATACTCTTTAAGAGGTTATATTTAACTTCAGTTTTTAAAATTAAAATAGTATTGAACTTTTCACCCTCCACATTAATACAACATGTAAAACTCTGGCTAGAATATTAAATAATGATTATCATGTAGGGAGTATAAATAGGCATTGCACTTGTTGTCTGTGTCTTACAAAATATGATGGTGCCTATGATCCAGAATACTCCACTTTTGAATCCAAAACCCAGAGCACATTGAAGTGTACAATACAAAATAAGTTTTTTAATACCCCATAAACTTTTTGACTGAGTTTTACCATAGAAGGTATAGTGAATATTCACCTATTAGAGCCTAGTAATATATATTCATGAAAATTAAATAACATTTACTCTGACACCTTTTACTACATTTTTCTTCTCTTTTCAAATGTAGATTGCATACTACTTAATTTATGTTATTAACTGGTGTTTGGAAAAAAACTGCCATGAAACACTAGCAATATGTTCATCATGGCAACTATATGTCTCTTCACTATGGTATTGCTTAATGGGAAGGGAGGAGGGCTGAATATAACTTAAAAGTCCTTTAGTATGTAGAAAATATAATGTGAATTACAATTCAGTTACCAGTTTGAACTTGATCTGGGTAGCAGGGATACATCTCTCTGCAATAGGCATGCTTCTGAAAAATAGAATGTAGAGCTACAAAAGTGTAGAGAGCCACAAACAAGTCAAGATGGCGCCTGGCAATTTGCTAAGAGGAGTGGTTTGAGGTAATGCCAGCAAGTCTCTAAAATGATGTTGATTGAGTTAAGCTGTGTTTAATTGTTAAAATGATGAGGATTGCTGTATCTGGATGATGTTAATTGAAACAAGCTGTGTATAATTACTTAAGTGTATATATACCTCTACTCTCCTACAATAAAGCGGCTCCTGCTGTATCAACCTTCACAAATTGCCTGTCACTCCTCCCGGCTATTTTGCCCAGCCAGCCGGACTGTGGCAGATGGTGGCCTGTACAGGGAGCCCCGGGATACTCGGGGGAGAGTGACAAGGAAAAGCTGCCCACCCCTAAATATAGATAGGACAGGAGCAAATCTGCTCGTCTCTAGCAGACAGGGCGAGAGGAAGTATGGCCATTTTTTAAAAATGAAGAAGATTGATAAAATATGTTTGTATCTTGTTTTGTCTTTGTCTTTGTTATGGAAATATGGAAGGGGTGTTAGGTAAATTGCTGAGGAAAGGAGGCACCCAGTGAAATCAAGAACAGTTAAGACATATATTGATAAAAGACTAGGAACTCTAGTCAGAGGAAGAAAGAAAGTTTAGAGGAGGAAGGATTATCAGGAAAGGAATTACAACAGGAGGCTCCTATGAATCTCTTTTCATCAACAGAGGGTGCATGAAGCATGTTGGCTGCTGTGGGCGTGAGCCGGTAGTGGATGCAGTGGGGACCTTCCAGCTGGCGGCTCTTCCTCGCCCCCCCACCATGGGACTGCCCGAGGATGCTGCAGCTGTGGAGGCCGGGCCACAGGGCCCCTGAAGTTTGGTCATTTCCAATGCCAATAACTACAATGGTTCTCTCCTACCTGGAAGCTAATGAGTAATGAGCACCATTAAGGCCTATTTCTTTTTTTCTTTTTAATTATTTATTATTTATTTATTTATTTTTAGTCATACATGACAGCAGAATGAATTTTGACATATAATACATACATGGAATATTCATACATCAATCATATTGTCAATTCTTTTCTGCTGCCTTTTTTATCCTCCTTACTCTTCCCTCCTCTCCAATCCTTTCTCTCTATCCAATCTAATGTGACACACTTTTTTTTTCTTTTCTCATTACAACATCATATATGTATTCCGAAAATAGTGAGGTTCTCCTTCCATCTTCCCTGCAACTGCCCTTCTCCCTCTTTTTCCCTCCCACCTCTCTTCCCTATTTAGTGGTAGTCTTCTTCTAAAACCATGCAATGGAGAAACGATAGCATCTTCAGCAAATGGTGCTGGGAGAACTGGAAACCCAATGCAAAAAAATGAAATTGAATCCCTTTCCCTCACTATGCACAAAAGTCAACTCAAAATGGATGAAAGTGCTAGGAATCAGACCAGAGACTCTGCATCTAATAGAAGATAAAGTTGGCCCTAATCTTCATCACATGGGGGCAGGCCCCATATTTCTTAATAAGACACCTGTAGCACAAGAGTTAAAACCAAGAATCAACAAATGGGACAAATTCAAACTAAAAAGTTTTTTCTCAGCAAGAGAAATAATATGTGAGGTAAATAGGGAGCCTACAAACTGGGAACAAATTTTTACCCCCCAAACATCAGATAGAGCTCTAATCTCAAAGAACTAAAAAAGTTAAACAACAAAAAAGCAAATAACCCAATCAACAAGTGGGACAAGGACTTGAAAAGAAACTTCTCAGAATTGAACATACAATCAATCAACAAGTACATAAAATATGCTCATCATCTCTAACAATCAGAGAAATTCAAATTAAAACTACTCTAAGATACCATCTCACTCCAATAAGAATGGCATCAATTATGAAGTCAAACAACAATAAGTGCTTGCAAGATTGCGGGGAAAAAAGTACACTCATACCTTGCTGGTAGGACTGCAAATTGTTGCAGCCAATTTAGAAAGCAGTATGGAGATTCCTTAGAAAGCTGGGAATGGAACCACCATTTGACCCACCTATTCCCCTTCTCGTACTATACCCAAAAGACCTAAAAAGTGCATACTACAGGGCCACAGCCATATCAATGTATATAGCAGCACGATTCACAATAGCTGGAATGTGGAACTAACCTAGATGCCCTTCAATAGATGAATGTATTTAAATATATGGCATTTATACACAATGGAATATTATTCAGCACTAAAAAATAACAAGATCATGGCATTTGCAGGCAAATGGATTGCATTAGAGCAGATTATGCTAAGTGAAGGTAGCCAATCCCTAAAAAACAAATGCCAAATATCTTCTCTGATATAAGGGGAGTGACTCAAAATGGGATAGGGAAGAAGAGCATGAGAAGAAGACTACCACTAAAAAGGCCTATTTCAAATGTAAAAAACCTTGAGATAATGTACTAAATTTTTCAGAAAGTTGTTTCTTAGTGCCTCCTGGAATACTACAGGATTTTCTTTAGCCATCATTGTTGGAGTTCCTGCCTTCGTTCCAGTGCCGGTGAGTACGAGGGTGGAGAGATTTCCACTGTTGCTGAGAACCGGACAAGACTTCAGATCATCATAGCTGATTGCTGTTTCTGCTGCTACAGCTGAGGCTAGCTGCCTGCAGAAATTATCTGGGCTGTGATTTACCTGGACTGTGAACTTAATGGACTGTGATTTAATTAGATACTGCTTTACCTGGATTGTGACAACAAACTGTAATCTATTGAGACAACAAATTGTAACTCGGTATCTTTGCTAAAGGTGTCATTGCTGGTATAATTTTTCCAAAGGCTTCTTACTTGGAGCCATCAATTGGCATGGTATCATGGCATTTTGTATCCTCCCTTTCTGCTTGTAGCAGATTATTTATGGTGTTTGTGTAAAAGCCACAATGGTCATTATCCACAATATGGCTAAGTGTGTTGGGCCAGTAGTCAAAAACAGGTAGGATCCAATTACAATGCTACCAACCTAAGACAGGAGGCTGACGATTTGAGGTCAGACCATCCAATGTCGGGTAGGACCATGTATACTATTGGACAACCTAGAAGAGCCAGGGTCCCTAAGCCACATACTTGTTTAAAAATAAAAGGGGGAAAATGTAGAGAGCCACAAACAAGTCAAGATGGCGCCTGGCACTTTGCCAAGAGGAGTGGTGTGAAGTAAAGCTATGGAGTCATTAAGATGATGTTGATTGAGTTGAGCTGTGTATAATTGTTAAGATGAGAGGATTGCTGTATCTGAATGATGTTAACTAATTATACACAGCTTGTTTCAATTAGGTGTATATATACCTCTACTCTCCTACAATGAAGTGGCTCCCTCTGTATCAACCTTTACAAGTTGCTTGTCACGCCCCTCCCCTCCCCCCCAGTTTTTATGCCCAGCCAGCCAGACTCCAGCACAAAAGCAGAATGATATTTTCAGAATGCCATGTTATGTTTGTAGATAGATAGATAGATAGATAGATGATATACAAATATGAGAATGGTCTGGCAGTATATTTTTTTAAATAATAACATCTCAGGAGTGTGGAGGTACTAGAAGATAAAGAGGACTGTAGCTACATGTGCAATGGTTTAACTTCTAAAGAGTTTTTAAAAGGTTTACTGACAAAAATTTCAAATGGTTTCAGTAAGTTTTGAGGTGTAACTTAGTAAAATGAGTTTAGAGGTGACAAGGAATCATGTGCAGTTCAATAGAACCAGGTATAATATGCATACACATGAATCCATGAATAAGAGGAAAGAGGAAAATTAAATAAAAATCAGAAGAACTGAGGAGAGATTAGGAATATGGAGGTGTGTAGGAACAGCTGGATAAGAAAGCATGAAGTGGGCAGAAAAAGAGGAAGAAAAGGCCTCCCAGCTTGTAAACTGATCCATCCCTCCTGGGTAGTACAACTGTATAAATAACAGAGTGGATGGCTTAGTGGGAATGTACTTTTGAAACTCTGTTGACACAGACAACAGAAAGTGCCCTGAGGGTGGCAAACTGAACCCAGTAAGCCCAATTAACCCCTTTGCCTTGGTATTATAAAGTAGCTATCTATCTTACAGTGCCTCTGTTGATCTACATTGATATGTTTTAGGACCAAATGCAATGATAAATCATTGTTTCATGTATTGATGAATTCTCCCAATTTCACAAAGCACACATCCATTTTATTGTGTGTTCTGAATACCTTCTTTTCTACTCACATCTGGTTTTAAGAAACACTTTGAAAGGAAAGAAGATATCACTAAGCAACCCACATCCTTTATTATACTACAAATTGAGTGTTATTTCAAGTTGTTTTTTTCTTGCTCCTCAAGATAGTGTGTTAAACAGAAATTGTCATTCTCCTACTAGGTGTACAAATATTTGCAAAAAAACATGTTTTGCAGAGTTGAAATATGTGAAAGCCTCCTTTTTATGAAGTACAGTAAATACAAAAGCTTGTAATTGTCCAGTTAAAAAGGAAGTCAATTCTCGTAAATGCTTATTCATCAATTCTACCACTGACTCTTCTTCAGTATCCACCATGCAAAGGTGTTAACATCATCCCACCATCAACTGAAGTACCATGTCAAATTTTCTCCTGGCCATATTATTTATCATTGGAACCTATTAATAATTACTTTCCTAAATGCTAGTCAAACAATGGGAATTTAACAACAGGTTCTTTTGAGGAGGGCAATTAAGGAATAATACATTGTGTTTCTTATCCCAACAAAGATCAACAGCACTCTGAAAAGATTGAAAAACAATGAATGTTTTCCTGCTCTGCTTTTTCTCTGTGCTTCCCACTGAGTAACAAAATGCAAAAGAGCTGGAGAATCCTGTTTTCCTCATGAAAGGGATGCTCTGCTGACTTCTGTAGGCACATCAAAATTGGAGAAGGAGAAGAGATGAATTGCAATTTCAGCCTTTCTCTTAATATTAAAGATCTCTGATTTCTCTTATTTTCATTACAACACCAGCACAACCATTGCAAAAGCAACCAGTCAACACAATCAGCATCAGTAAAGAGGCAAAGGGCCAATGATGAGCAAGAGAAGAATGAAGCAGATACAACCCCACATATGCTCTCTTGAATCAGTTGGGAGCTTCTTGATGTTTTATAAAGGTAGGCAGAAAATGGAGTGGACATTCCCCACACTACTGGACCACTACTCTTTTGCAATAGTCTCATGATCACAAAAATCAGAATACTCATACTTAAATACCAGGCAACATTTAAGGCTTTATCTTAGCAATTTAAAGAAATTACCAAACTTTATAAAGGAAAAGAAAAAAAAAACATTCCAAGTAAACACTGTGTAGCTAAAAGCTACATTCTACATTTTCTAATTAATATACAAAGCTTAATTTCTAGAAAGGAATCATTGCCATATTATTTTCTAGAAAACTGTAGATATATATAGAAACAAAACTATGAATTAAGTTAAAGATCCTGAAAAAAAAATCCCAAAGTAAAAAAACCGAAGCAAAAATATATGTGGCTCCAAGTGTCTTTTGAATTCTTTAACTACAGGAGTCAATTTTGAACTGACTACCAGAGTAGGAGACTAAATTACATGTGCCTAGTAGCCTATCTTCAATTAGTATAATTTTTTTCTCCATTAAACAAAATCATCCTAATATGCCCAATAGAATATTTATATTAGAGGCTTATATTCTGTTATCTTACACGCCATTAAGATAATTACATCATTCTCAATCTCCACTTTCTATCTGGATAATGAGGATTTATAATAGGCCATCTGTCTCTTTAGGAAAGTAATAGACCATTTGTCTCTTTAGGAATGATGATAAAATTTTCTAATACAAAAATTCTTTGAAAAATCTCAAGAAAACTAGAATTTTTTTTCAAATCAACATGGGGGAAAAATCCATTCCCAAGATACTTTTTACATTCTCTATATCACACAAAACATTATATAATATTTACCTACAAAAAGGTTATTTACTTTTTTGTTTGTGTGCCAGGAAGTGAACCCAGAGGCACGTTACCACTGATAAATATTGCCAGCATTTTTTTTTATTGAAGACAGGGTCTTGCTAAGTTGCTGAGACTGTCATTGAACCTGCAATTATCTTGGTTGAGCCTCCGAAGTTGCTGACATTACACTAGTACACTACCATACTAGGTGTTTATTTTTTAATATAAATGGGAATATCTATATTCTACATAAAGACATTTACTTGATTATATTATTTGGATAAGCATAAATAATTTCTCTCTAAAATTCTTCTAAATTACTTCCATCTTTTTTTATTTCTCAACAACTAGATATATATGAACAATATATTTTCCTTAATTAACTTTCTAATAAATAATATAATATTCAAGAAGTAGTAAAGAGTTCCCTAGCCACCTGCCACCCTAAAGTATATCTTCACCCAAAGAGGAAATTTGAACAGGAACAATATGTAAATTGCAAAAGGTTTCTTCTTATTTCTTGAGGCAAGATTTTGTGGTACTGATGGACTCATTTTTCTAAGTTGGCTTTTTCACTGCTGTGACCAAAAGACCTGACAAGAACAATTAGAGGATGAAAAATTTATTTGGGGGCTCACAATTTAAGAGGTCTCAGTCCATTGAAGCTTGACTCCATTTCTTGAGTGTAGAGATGAGGTTGAACACAATGACATGAGAGTGTTGCGGAGGGAAATTGCTCAAGATATCACACCAGGAATAGGGGAGTTTAAGAGGTGGGGGGAGGAGGAGAGGGAGAGAAAGAGAAAGAGAAAGAGAAAGGGAGAGAGAGAGAGAGAGAGAGAGAGAGAGAGAGAGAGAGAGAGAGAGATGGTGCCAGCTGGCGCTTATTTCACTAGGACAAAATATAAACATCAAAGACATGCCCCAAGGACCCACCTTCTCCAGCCATATCATACCTGCCTATAGTTACCACCCAAGTTCATTCCTATCAGGGAATCAGTGTACTGATTAGGTCAAACCTTGTCACCCAATCATTTCATCTCTAAACTTTCTTGCATTCTCTCTCAATTAGCTTTTTGGGGACTCCAAACATCTAAACCATAATACTGACAAATTAAATCTATAGAATTTAGAAACCCTCTCCTTTCAGTAAATTGGGAATGTCAACAAGTGAAAAGATCAGTTCACAACTTGTTATGACTGAGGAGGATCAGCAACATCTCCCATTGGAAGTGCATTTTGAAAAACTGGGCAATGCTAGGACATAGCACAAGCAAGCCTAGTGTTTATAACTGCACACAGCATTCTACCAATTGATTATATTTTGTCTTATAATACTTCCAAATTATTTCCAATCTGTAAAGAGTAGGAATTGTATGATTCTTCAATATTTTTTCTTTCATAAAACCTAGCCCCAAGTTGGGGACTAATGAAATGGGTGAAGGGATAGAAGGAGGCAGAGGAATATGAGGAAAGGAATTTAAAAGACTGTACAACTATACACAAAACTACCACTGAAAAAAAGCCTCTATAACACCCAGGTATCCAAAGATTACTTCAGGAAACCACTGTTTATTCAGAGACTCTACAGGTTGAACAAGCAATATTTTAGAAACATCTAAGACTATAAAAATGCCCATGTTGGAAATAGAAACTCTGGTTAAATATTGTTATTGAGAGGTAAACATAGTAGTAGTCACTCAGCATATTGACAGTTAATTACTGCTAGAAGTTTTTGTTAATACATATAAAGTTCCATAAATTTTGAGGGCTCTACCCTAATCTATTTTTTTGTGTTTAATTCTTGTTATTTTTAGACTACTATTTTGCAGACTATAAAGTATGTATAGCATTATAGCAGAAATACCTATACTTGGATCTCATCTATCTAAAGTAAAAAATAATGGACAGAAAGCAAATTTATGTTAGAACTCTAATAAAGGAAATATCCTCATTTGCTTTGTTTTTTTTTTCACCATAGCTTTACTGATGAAGCCTTCTGCAAGTCAGGCTGAAATGGATAAAAGGATTTTTATGCCTTCAACTCCCTTCACTGTTTCTGATAATAATCAAAGCTTTCTGTTCCAGTGAGCACAAAGCTCATTGTTCTTATTATGAACACTACAGAGAGTATGTTTATTTGATATAAATTTATACATCTGAGGAATCCCTTCTATAGCATTAGCTATAAATTTTGTGCTAAATATGCTAGTTTTTAATAGTAGTAAACAAAAAGACACAAAAAATCTAGATATCAAATTATAATATATTTTCTAATAATATTCCATTGAGAAATACACAAAGGCACTTCAGAGACTTAAGCACATTTAGTGCCTGCATTTTGATATCTAAACTATTTGCTAATAAAAAAAACAGACATCCTTAGAAAAATGACTGACTCAAGGGCAAGGGAAATGGAAATACAGGATTAATACATAATATTATATAGTAAGAAAAAAAAATAAAATAAAAATATCCTGAAAATAATATGAATAAGACAAAAAAGACAGGAATCAAGGTAAATAAATTTCCAATGGCCAAATGTAGTATGGTATGAGCAACAAAATAATGATAGAAATAGAGTAAAATCCACTGAGTAAAATAAAACTTTATGTTGTTTCAATGTTCTCATTTAACTCTTAAGAATATGTTTATTTCTTGATTTCTTCTATCATTTCATCATTCAAATAGTGTATTATTTAGTCTCCATTTGTTACCATAGTTTGTATTTTTTATTTTATCATTGATTTTTAATTTCATTCCATTGTGGCTGGTTAGATTGCAAGGTATAATCTATTTTTTTTTCAATTTACTAATAGTTTCTTTCTGGCATAAGATTTGCTGCATCTTAGAGAAGAAGACCATGTGCTGCTGAGGAGAAAGTATATTTGCTTATTGATGGATGAAATACTCTATATATCTATGTTAAGTATAAATTATTAATTATATTATTTAGTTTTATAGTTTCCTTATTTTGTTTTTTTTTTTTTGGTTTTTTTTTTTTTGGAAGATAAGACATGTCCAGTAGTGGGAGAGGTTTGTTAAAATCACCCAGTATTATTGTATTGTGGTCTGTTTGTCTCTTGAAATTGAGAACGGTTTGTTTGATGTACATAGATGCTCCATTGTTTGGGGCATAAATATTTATAAGTGTTATGTCTTGCTTATATATACTTCCCTTAAGAAGTATGAAATGTCCTTCTTGTCTCTTCTAATTAACTTTGGTATGAAGTCTACTTTATCTGAGACGAGAATGGAAACCCCTGCTTTTTTTTGTAATCCATATGAGTGATAAGTTTTATCCCATTCTTTCACCTTAAGCCTATGGATCTTTGTCCATGAGGTGAGTCTCTTGAGGACAGCATATTGTTGGGTTTTACTTTTAGTCCCATCTGCCAATCTATGTCTTTTCATTGATGAGTTTAGGCCATTAACATTCAAAGTTATTATTGAGATATGATTTGTGATCCCTGTAATTTTATTTATTTTTTGGTTTTGATTTGTTTTAGTTTCTCCTTTTGGTTCCTTTAGTGTAGATCCTCCCTTTGTTGGTTTTTATTTTTTTTTCACTTCATTCTCATGGAATAGTTTTTCAAGGATGCTCTGTTGTGTATGCTGTGTAGTTTTGAATTCTTTGTATTTTTGTTTATCATGGAAGGTTTCCGTTTATATCCAAAGAACTTAAAATTAAAATACTACAATATTTTACCACAGTATTTACCACATCAATGTTTATAGCAGCTCAATTCACAATAGCTAATCTATGAAACCAACTTAGGTGTCTGTCCTTCAATAGATTAATGGATAAAGAAATGTGATATATATCACTGAGTGTGTATATATACAAAATCAGTGGAATATCACTCAGCTTTAAAGAAGAGTGAAATTATGTAATTTGCCAGTAAATGGATGGAATTGGAGAATATCATGCTAGATGAAACAATCCAATCTTAAAAAAATATCAAAGGCTGAATGTTTTTCACTAATATGTAGATGCTAGTTCACAATAAGGTGGGGGGCACTAGAGAATAATAGTGTTACCTTAGATTAGGTAGAGGGAAATATTGGGAGGGAAGGAGGTGGGATGTGGGGATAGGAATGATAGTAGAATTAAACAGACATAATTACTTTATGTATATATGTGACTGCATAACCGATATGATTCTACAACATGTACACTCAGAAAAATGAGAAATTACATCCCATCTATGTATGATATATTAAAGTGCATAAATGCATTCTACTGTCATGTATAATTAAAACAAATTTAAAAATTAATTTAAAAACAAAATTTATGTCTATCCTGATATAAATAAATGAATAAAGAGTTAAAAAAATAAACACCTCGTTCATCACAGAATTCCAAGGAAAAAATAGAATAGTGAAAAAAGAAACATCACCGTTTGGCAAATATTATGCCAATAATGATTGTAGGCAAAAATCATTACTGGATGCTAAAATTACTGGGTAAAAATATTATAAGTAATAGGATATTTGCATAGTCTGAAAGTACTGTCATATATGAAAAAACACACTCCAAATATTAACTCTAGGGTAGAGAAAAGACAGAAAATTTAAAAGTGGCAGATATTTAATCAAGTGATCAAAGCAAATATCATCTGTGATGAGACATCTTCTTTAAGAGCACATCACTTCCATGGTGTTTACGGAGAACATGCAAAGTCTGAATTTAGTCATAAAGAGTTTCTTTTTTTTTTTTTTTTTTTTGAGACAAGCCTTGCTATGTTGCACAGGCTGGCCTCCTACTTCTAGACTCAAGCAATCTTCCTGTCTCAGTTTCAAGAATAGTTGGAATTATTAGTGTGGCCACTAAGCTCAGCTCATGAAGAACTTTTAGTCAAACTCAAATTGAGGGACCTTCTAAAATATAGCTATTCAATGCTCTTTTTAAAAAGGACCAAGGTCAAGAAAGACAAAAATTAAGATAGTGTCTCCTAGTGGAGAAAATTAATGTGATAACACAACTTAATGTGTGATTCTGGAATAGGAAAAGGAAGCTAATGGGACAGTTGACAAAAATTGAATAATATGTATACATAAGTCAATACTATTTTATCAGTGTTAATTTCCTGGTTTTCATCAATTCACTAAGGTTATGAAAGACATTTGGGAAAGCTGGGTGAAAAATATACCACTATCCTATTCTTTGTGCTAGTTTTAAAGTCTGAAATTATTACAAAATGAAAAAGTTTAAGTGAAAATGAGCTAGAAATGTATTTTTTTAAGTCTAACATTTGAAGTTGGAATCATATATCTCTTCAGCCTTTCCTTTGTATGCTAAATATGTTTCACTTTGGACAAGATTCCCAGAACCCGTACTATATTTGCAACTCCATTATTTAAAACTCATTTGTCAATAGCCCTTCTAATGTATGTTACCAGGAATGTCTATAATATGCTGATACAGAATTATTTAAATGTAATTTATGAAATTTAATTTAAATTTTAATCAAATTTGATGTCTTATTTTTTTAAAATAAAAGAGCTGAAAGTTTATTAGTGAAAATTGCAGTTAAACTTTAAAAACAGATTAAAGCATACAGTTGGATTAATTCAACATGAATTCAAATTAAACTTGAGGATTTCTTTTTACTGAGGTCAAACTATATTTTCCCATCTTATCCTATGCAATTGATTGGTTTAAGCCAACTGTAAAATTACATTTTCCCTTCAATATTCCCATCCTTTCAATTTTAACTTATATTTTACACTGGTTTAGCAATGTTAGACTAGTCTGATTATTCTGATTATATCTGACTATGATGAATATATTTTTTGTTTTCAATTGACAAAAAGAAAAAGTATATATTTGTGTCCTACAATATGACATTTTGATACATGTACACAGTGTGAGATGATGAAGTCAGGCTAACTGGCATATCTGTCATCTTAAATATTTTTTGTTGTTGTTCTGGGAACATTCAAAATTATTTTTACTACTTATTTAAAATATTCAGTTAATCTTTGCCAATTATAAATATGCTGCTGTACTTGTAAAACTTAAGAAGTTTTTCTACCTACACTCTGTTAGCCATCATCTCTTCATAACCCCTTCGCAGGCTCTGGACTTAACAGCCTAGCGAAAGCGACCTCACAAACTTGGGTCCCTGGAGGCTCAGGGCCCGCCCTAGCGACCAACGTGGGGCCCTGGAGAAGGGAATCTCTGCTTGGAGGGGCAGACGGAGGCGTAGCACCTGGCGGTTTCCTGGGCAACCAGCGCCGCCTCAACTCCGTCTCCGCCCCTAGCGCCTCGCCGCGGCGCCCCCCTCGGCGCAGAGGCACCAACAGCGCCCTAGATTCTTTCCAGAAAGCATTGGGCCTTTCTCACCTCTCAGTGCGTGGTGCATGCCACCAATGCCGCTGTACAGCTCAAGGACCCGCAAGGGCTCCATTCCTCCAGCCGCCACCTCCAACACCGCAGCCTGGGAGCTAGGCCTGCCGGTCCCTCCACTCCTGCTCTCGCAGCCCCCACCGCTCCTTCTGCCTCTGATTCCGCGGTTTTTCAGTTCCCTCGACTCTGTCGCTGGGCTCAGGACTTTACTGGGCAGCGCAGGGCCTGGGGACTTGACAGAGGTGGTGGTGGTGGGGGGGAACAAAGCACGGAAAACTATGAGGCTTCCAACTGAATAGCAGCCATTCCAGAGCCTGATTGACGTTCATTCTTCACTGATTGTTTGCTGTGGCCTTGAGTGGGAAAGAAACCCGGAGCTTAGTAGAGGAGTGAAAAACTGCCTTGCCTTCGAAGTGAATCCAGAACAAATTGTTTTTCAGGCGGGCTATTTTTCTGCCCCTTGGAAGTCTGAAGTGTCCAAACATTCCTTCTACTAATCTTGAGCAGGACCACCTCCTCAGTGGTGTGTGGCTGCAGCTGCCTGCTGGGATGATGCAGATAAATCAGACCAGCCTATTCTCTAGAGAAACTTCCAGAATTAGAAGCAGAACACTGAGTGAGTGACAATAACTCCAGCGATGCTTATTGTCATCATTAATAGTGTTAATTATATTTCAGCTTGGGAAATAAGCCCACATAGGATACATTGTTCTTAATAGTTCTCTGCAACTATGAGCTTCCAGGAACTAGGGACTTGACTCTCCAGGATGGTCCTTGTGATCAAGTGGTTAGAGGTTCGATTATAAACTAAGATAAGTAGCCAGGAAAGAGGAAGAGGAAATATTCTCATGGTGAAGAGAATGTCCTTCTATTTGTTCTCAATACTGCCACAGGTTAACCTTTGTTAAGATCAATTTAGAGGTGCTGCTTGTAGAGAAAATGATTTGTTAGAAACTTAGCATACCTGCTAATGTAATGGTAACAAAAATTTTACTACTATATCTGAATTATAGAACTGACTGACTGATCCATTTTTATGTGATCTATTTTTAATTGCAAGTGTATGTTAGTCTTTAAATATTTTGTTTTTATTGGTCACTTATTTCAGATAAGAAGAGTTTCTATGATAGAAAGATACCAGAAAACTGAATTTTAGCCTTGGCATTGCCAGTAACTGTGAGTTTGAGATAAGTGGTGTTGTCTCATCTGTAAAATAAATGGGAAGGAAGGAAGGAAGAGATGAGTGCTGACAGTGTTGCAGTTCCAAGATTCCATGGTTGGTTTAGTATTTGAAAAAATAAGTTCTTTTTTGGCCCCATCATAAGTATCTGTTCCAATTAAATATCTAGAAAGATTTTTTATCTGCCTTAAACAAATATAGTTTTAAACAAACTCATAAAACTATACATATATACACAAATATATACACAACATACATGTAATGCATAAAACAAACTCATGATATTTATTATATGATATTAACACCATAAACAATTATCCGCACATAAAGTATAAAGGGGGCTTGATAGTCCCAGAGATTTATATACAGTCAACAGCCAATTTAATAAATAAACCTCGAATTTGTTCATCATTAGCACTATAAATAAAAACATACAATGGAGAGTCTTCCCTTGTAGGAGGGACCAGTACATACATATGTGGCACAGTTGATGAAAAATACCAACCTCCTAAAAGAAAGGGGGCTAAACCACCATTCCTGCACAGGCTAGTATTTAAGTATTCAATCTGATACTTGAGAGTCTTTGCAATGTAGCCTGGAACTTATTTTTCTTATTTTGATTTCTCCCTTTCTTGAACTCTGTTGTAAACTAAGTTGATCAGCATTCCCTAGACATACCTGTCACTTCTCTGCCTCTTTCCTTGCTGATATTCGTTACCTTACCTAGAAATCTCCTAATCGTCTTTAATGCCTACACTTCAAGTGAAGCCTTCCTTTTAGATTCCCAGGCTAGACACCTTAACTCATTTCAGTTTTCTCAATCTCCCCCCTTTGCTGAAAACACAGATTCCTCCCTGTTCCTACACTAAATCCTTTTAGTTCCTTCTAAACCTGTTTACAGCTCCCATGAGCCACATCATCTCTTTTTGTGATATTTTCTCTCTAAAGTTCTTCGTATGTGATAAATTTTTCAAGAAAAAACTTTCTGCATAATCATAATTCATAACTACCTCCATGAAAGTACCTGCACAAGTTAGGATCCCTTGGATTACATGCACTCTCTTCCAATTTCTGATACAAACTGTGTGATTTAGGAAGAGAGCCAGGAGGGTTGACACAATGGGGAGCAGCTGAGAAAAAAGATAGGATGAACAAATAGAGGGGGAAAAAAGAACATATATTGACTTATTTATTTTCTCAAACTGAATCTAGAATGTTCACAGGGGAGAAGAAAAACCTCTCTAATCCCCTTGTTTCCCATAAAATTATCCTTAACAACATTTCCAATAATGCTTATATTCTAATAAGAGAAAGTCAACACATTTTCAAAAATACAACTATCAAATCTTAGATTTTAGTATATTCAGTGTATTTTTTTTTAAAACATAAAATGCATCTTTAAGAAATAAAAATGTTAGTGAATCCATGGAAAATGAAGGCACATATAAAGCATATCAGAATTCACCAAGAGCACTTTGTAATACCAAGATGAATATTAAAATAATAGCAGGACTCTCAGTTATAGAAGGGCACATCATGCAACTTGAAATCCAGTGTCATTTCCTTCTTCCTTTCCTGCTTGTCATTATTGTCTAACAAAATTTAATAGATCTGTTTAAAATACTTTTGGCAATCACCTTAGGGTTTCCATGATCCAGCTCATTTTTTATTCCTCAGTGAAAAGTGAAGTGGATTCCTCTACAGGTTCACCTACAGTGAGAGAATACCCTCCTTCTGTCAATTTAGGTAATAAACAAATTCCATTCTGGTTTTACATAGAAAAAAGAATCATCTTAATAAATTTAATGGAAAATGAAAGCTCATCATATAGAATAAATTGATAATAAATGTCCTCA
This sequence comes from Ictidomys tridecemlineatus, assembly GCF_052094955.1. Taxonomy (NCBI): domain Eukaryota; kingdom Metazoa; phylum Chordata; class Mammalia; order Rodentia; family Sciuridae; genus Ictidomys; species Ictidomys tridecemlineatus. The sequence goes on from NW_027521425.1 coordinate 149,398, forward strand.
AGAGACAAATTATAATCAGAAGAAATTTGAATTGGAAAGGTCCCCAGCAGGCATGTGCCACTCATGAGCTCCCATGAATTTAAGAACTCTTTCTACCAAGTTACTGATATTTGAGCATTAAAAAACGCAGGCATTCAAGTAGCTAATGAGGGTACATGGTACTACCTAGAGTGAGCAGTTTGATCGTGAAGACCTTGAATTATTAGAAAACTGTTCTTTATAATTACTAAACTCAATTCCTTTTAGACTTGCCCTCTGTACTGACTTTTAAAACTCTATTTTATTATGCATTTTAACTGAAAACACAAGCTCAAGAGCCAGAATGTAGATAGGAATCACAGGTCTCTACTTCTTACCTGGGTGACCTGGATTAAGTCACTTAGCCTCTCTGAGCCTAAGCATAACTCTAAAATATACAAATAAATTGGACATGTGATTGCTGAAAAGGTTAAATGAGAATCATTTAATTATATTCTGGTATGCAACTTTGCCTGTTGCAAAGCAGAATATAAATAGCTGTATGCTTATTGAATAGTTTCTATATACAGTAGTCCCTCCTTATCTGCTGTTTCACTTTCTGCAGTTTCAGTTACCTGCAGTCAGCTGGGGTCCAAAAATATTAAATAGAATTCTCCAAAAACAGTGCTTTAAATTATGCATTATTCTGAGTAACATGAAATCTTTTACAGTCCCATTCCATCCTGCCCTGAACATCAATCAGTCCTTTGTCTGGTATACTCATGTTTGATATGCTACCTGCCATTGATATCTTGATTATCAGATAGACTGTTGAAATATTGCCATGCTTGTGTTCAGTAACCTTTATTTTACTTCACTGCAGCCCCAAAGCACAAAAATAGTGATGCTGACAATTTTATTACAGGATATCATTATAATTGTTCTATTTTGTTATTATTGTTATTAATCTTTATCTGTTCTTAACTTTTAATTTTAACTGTATCACAGGTGTGTATATGTGGAAAAAACACTATATATACACACACACAAACACACACACACACACACACACACACACATATATATATATATATATATATTTAGAGAGAGAGAAAAATTTTAATATTTATTTTTTAGTTTTCGGTGGACACAACATCTTTATTTTATTTTTATGTGGTGCTGAGGATTGAACCCAGCAACCTGTGCATGCCAGGTGAGTGCATTACCGCTTGAGCCACATCCCCAGCCTCCACATTATATTTTGAGTTCAGTACTACCCATGATTTTAGGCATCCACTGGGAGTCTTGGAGCATATCTCCCAAGGATAAAAGAGGACTAATGTAATGGTACCTTCAACTCTGATGTGACATGAATCCAATCTTTTATGTCAGTTATACTCCAGTTTGGTGATGCTCATTTTAGGAGCTAAAACTGAACATTGGACCCTGAAAAAGGTCAAATATTCAGACTATAGAATGGTCCAGTTAGCTACAGTCTAAGGGCTCTAGGAAAGGGTGGGCCTTGTTGTAGGTGTTCAGGAGTAGCCTGGGCTTGGGCCAGGGTGAGTAAAACTGGAAACTGGAATCCATAGACCTTGCTGAGAAGATGATGAGTGTGAAAACACAGGAAGTCAAAGACAGACTTTTCCATAGGTAGTAAGAGACCTAATTGAGGTTAAGCAGACCTGGTGTGGAGGTGGAGGGTACCACTAAAAGCATAGTCATTTGTTAACTGTTTATGTTCCCGGCACTGAAGAAATATTCAATCAAAAAATTTAAAAAAATTTTTAAAAATCTATTTCAAACCATAAATTGTCAATAGTATTTTAAAAGTGGGGAATGTCTTCTATTTCCTAAGCATAGGACTTTTTACTAATTTCACTGATTGTTGATCAAAATTTTCATTGATCCTCTAGAGCTAAACTTTAAAATAGAAGAGCCACTACCCACATCTGATGACTTATTTAATTCACAAAAAAATGTAGTTCAGCAGTCACATTGGGTAGATTCAAGTGCTCAACAGTCACAAGTCGCTACTGGTTACCCTATTGCTTAACACAGAGAGTATTTTCATATCACAGAATGTTCTCCTGGGTAAAACCACTCTAGAATGATGGTCTCCAAGTTACCACTTTTATGTCTAGGACTTCCATAAAGAAACTGTGCCAAAATGTCTACAAACTGCTTAATAATTCATATTGAACACTGATTTAAAATAAGACCCCCAAAATAGGACTAGAAGGAACTCAAATAAAGCAAGTTTTGCATCAAAACTCCTTCCCTTTCTCTAGCATCTAGTTACCTTTTCGATTGACTGTCACAACAGGAAAGAGCAGATGTGTTCTGTCAGCAGCATGATAAATTTTCAAGAGAAAAAGAACAGATGGAAAGTAAACTTTCTGGTGTCTTCAAGGAGTAGTACTTTTCTATTAAAAAAGAATATTCTGGTGACCTCTAACTGGGAATAATGTTATCTTATACTTACCCCAGAAGAAAAAGAATGCTTTTAAAAGAAACAAGAGGAAATTTTATTTTAATTTCTACTGGAACACATAAATACCATGCAGCCTGCCTGATATCTTGCCATAATTTTGCTACTTGAGATTATTTTTGAAATTTCTCATTCAAAACTGTTTTGCAGCAATATTAAATATTATATTTTAGTCAAATTAAAGATAGTGGGGGTCTTTGGGGGCTGGGGTTGTAGCTCAGTGGTAGAGTACCTGCCCAGCCCATGTGAGACACTGGGTTCAATCCTCTGCACCCCATAAAAATTAATTAATTAATTAGTTGATTAAAGGCATTGTATCCAACTAAAAATATTTTAAAAATATATAGTGGGAATCTTTCTTTAAAACTGCTTTCACCAGCTCCTTCCTCTGGAATGAACCTTAAGAACTATTTGGTCAAGTGTTTTCCAAATTCTTTTTTCCCCAAAACTTTTGTTCAAACACAAACTCATTTAGAATCAGAGCCAAGAGAGATGGAGACATAGAACAAGTGCAAGGTCCCATGCACACAAATCCTAACGGCTCTGTTGTTGAAGCATGGATGGTAGTGGGCCCAGAATAATGCTAGATTACCTCCTATTTCCCATCAATTCCTATGGCTTCCTCCCCAAAAGACCTATGTCGTATACCACTGA